>NW_027476118.1:0-272500 GCF_051020955.1 Megalopta genalis
CATTTTCGCGGAGTTTTCATGCGCGATGAATTGCCGAAACAAATATGGGTAAACGAACGAGGAATAGTGAATCTGGATAGCGGTCATGGTTCAGGAACGCACTGGGTCGCGTATATAAAACATGATTCGCGAGTCAGTTACTTCGATAGTTTTGGAGATTTTCGACCACCGATCGAATTGATTCGTTATTTCCGACCATCACGTACAATCACAAGATTTATTAAAGTTACGACGAAAGCGTGTGCGGACAATTGTGTGTGAAATTTCTGCGAGGAACTCTGATATAGTTCGTCGCAAGGATGTCATACACGTTCACGTTATCGGGAAGAAGTAGCGTGTTAGCATCCAAGTACTTCCCGCCTATAGATCTCAACAATGCCGATTACAAACTGGGCCTGCTCGATTTGCAAACTTATTACACGATACCAAACATCAGTTCAAATATCGGTATTGGGATTTTGGCTTGGATTATTTCTCAAATAAATATGATATTAATTCCATTTCTTAAACAGCTTTATTTTTACTTTCATTTGAGAGAAGGTATATGTACGAATTGACGCCTGCTTATATACCTTTTTTGGTGTGGTCTTCTCCACCAATCAGAGGCGGTCATTCATCGCGTCTTACATTGTATTCTCGGTACTGGGATCACTAACGGTCAGAGCACGATGTGTTCTAACGACACCGGCGATGGTATATGGCGGCATCTTTGATATACAGTTTACATCACCGTCGGTGCGCGTTGACGAAACCGGCGAAAAACGTAATCTGATATTTTCGAATATCAGTCCCCAGAAAAACCTGACCAGACCATTTATTTCTTATATTAATTGAACAATGAGAAAAAAAATTCTGTTATTGTACGCCTATTCCAACTCTCATTTGAATGAGCTTCTGTCCTGGAAGTGGCTTGGGCAGACACCCGCCCGAAGGACGGGACGGGGGTAGTGCGGGGTTTGAACCGCTAAAACCTCCACGGCGGCCTAGGGCGCTGGCGATTAGCGGGGGAGCCACGGGAACTCTCAAAGAACACAACCGCGGCTCCCCCTCGCCTGGCCGGCCACCAGGATGGAATGGCGGTGGCCGGCCGCGTCCCGGGGGGGAGATTTATCCACCCCCCATGAATCATCTTGATTCGGCGGTGCGGGGAACCGCACCCCACACCGCCTCGTCACTCCCAATATGGGGAGGACATCTTCAGTTGGCAGGCGGCGGGCAATTAAACCATCATAATCTGGTACACCCGCCGCCCGCCTATTCTCAGCTGCTCGGGGGGGGGGGAGGCTCTAGGCGTGGGCGCACACGCCGCACCCCCCGCTCACGGCGACCCTGCTCGTCAGCCACCTTCTGCAACATTACCTGTTCGCAGAAGGCGATGGCTGCCGCCCATTTTCTCGGGCTCTCCAGCATGGCCCCAACTAAGCTGGAGAGAGCGAGGGCGCGACCAACTTCCCTTCTTAGGACTCGGCGCAGCACTGAAAAGGCGGGGCATACCTCCAGTGTACTTTATTCTCTACCTGCTCTCTGGCAAAGTGATATTTAATATCGATATGTTTTGATCTTTTGTGACTAGTTGGGTTGTTTGCAATACTAATACAACCATTATTGTCTTCATAGATTACAATGGATTCTGATATATTTACTTTGATACTGGTTGCTAAAGATTTTAACCATAATGCTTCTTTAACTGCTTTAAATAAAGCCATGTATTCAGCCTCAGTCGAAGAGACCGCGACTGATGATTGCTTTTTCGTATTCCAACTAATTGTATATTTTTCGAACAATTTAAATATATAACCAGTTGTGTCGTTTCCATCCCAATCTGAATCAGCATACCCTGCTGTCTATCAAGATGTTATCATGTGTACCTCTTGTGTACGTTAGTTTGATATCTGTCGTGCCTTTCAAATATCTTAAAACTCTTTTAAGACAAATCCATAATTGCTTATTTCTTTTATTTGTGTATCTGCTCAAAATGCTCACAGCTACACATAGATCAGGTCGCGTACAGATCATAATATTGTTACGTGCCGAGGGCCAGGCAGTTTGGGTGGCCGGAGGTTGCATGCAATTGGAATCTTTTTGGATGAGGTGCGTAGACCAGCCGATGTTTATTTCGACACGGGTGGCTACCTTTTAGGTTAGGATGAGGTGCGTAGACCAGCCAATGTTTATTTCGACACGGGTGGCTACCTTCAAAGGGGTTTGGATAAGATGGTTGGAGGAATTGGTGTTAGGGTGCCTCGTAACTTTGTTAAAAAGAAATAAGGATATACCTCGAGCGGCTGAGGTATACCTTGGTGGGTTCTTACCTATTACTGGTTTGAAGCAGGAGATGGTAATAATTGAAGTGGAAACCAAAAAACTGGTAGAAACTAATTTATTGCGCGCTGGGTTTAACAAGTGTGAGTGTGTGTTTGTGGACTCTAAACGCGCTCTCAGTTTTTCGCACTGAGCCGGCGGGGGCTTTCGATTCTAGGCTGTTACCTCTGAGATTTGGTTGAAAGAGAATTTAACTCGATCTTGCTAATGTTTCCGTCTCAACGAATGTCACGAAACTAGCCCGCTTCCCGGTCGCGTTAGAGCCCTTTATATACTAGAATTTTATGGGAAAAATGGTAGTGGCGGTGTTGCTACGTGGTCCGGTTCCAGAACGTTCGTCGTCGTACCCCCTCGGAGGTTCTCGACTCACGATATACAAATCCACCCCCGACTGGCTGCCGCCAGCCTGGCGTATGCCGTCAGGAAGGAATATAAAAAATACGTGGGAAGATTCCTCGTATGTTACAATATACATCAAACAACCAATAACATTTCGACAAGGTGCCTCATATTGTTCGTCTGAATTCAGGGCTTCATAATTAAGCTTACTTTCAAGTGGAGTATTTATGGGTTTACAATTATCCATATTAAATTTCTTCAATACTTTTCTAATATAAGTACTTTGGTCTAGAGTTATATTTTCTCCAGTCCTTTCAATTCTAATGAAACTGTTCATTACCTGTTCATTAAGTAGTCTTTGAAATTATTCATCGTTACGATATTGGCTGTCGCAACTACCAAATGATCGACATACAAAACTACATAGATATTTTTAGAAATATCTCCTTTATCTAAAATATAAGTACAACGGTCAACTGGGGAATTCTGAAAATCTTTTTAAGAGCCTTTTCGAATTCTTCAAACCAGCATCTTGCTGTTTGTTTTAATCCATACAAAGCTTTATTTAATTTACAAACTTGATTCTGTTTGTTTTCAATTCCCTCAGGTACTCTCATATAAATTTCCTCCTTTAATATACCGTTTAAAAATGCGGTTTCTACATACATATGATGGATTAATAAATTAAATTGATTAGCATAAGCAATTATAAATCTGAAACTTGAAATCCTTGCAATCGGAGCAAAGGTTTCATTATAATCTACTAAATACTTTTGGCTAAACGCTTTTGCAACCAGCCGAGCTTTATATCTTAATGGGTTTACAAATTCATCATCTTTTATCGTAAATACCCATTTACAATTTATTATATTTCTATTGCTAGGACTTGGTACTAATGTCCAAGTTTTATTCACCATAAGAGAATTAATTTCTTCTCTAATAGCTTGTTCCCATTGTTCCCTATCATTTCTGTTATTTGTTTCCTGATATGATGCAGGAGTTTCACAAACTACCGATTGTGCACACATCATATAATCAATCGGCATGTCGTCTTCATCATATGAAATGTGCGGTTTCCTTTTAGTCCTATCACTCCTTCTTGGTTCTGATAACATTCTTTTACTGCTATTTGTACTATCTGTATTTGTACTATTCTGAGAAGAAGACCTATCTACTGTTATTTCAATATTATCATTATGGAATTTTTCATTGATTCTGTTTGGATTTATACTCTCTAGTTTATCTGTTTTTCCATCAACAGACTTACTAGGATCACCCACTGATTTTGACTTTACGTCAGAAACATCAGTTTTATTTCCGATATTTTCCGAACTTAAACTATCTGGTTTGCCATTATCAGATTTCTTTAATTCCTTTATTGAGTTTGACATTACGCCAGAAATTTCAATTTTATTTTGAGATTTTTCACAACTAATCTCTTTAACATTTGCTACCGGCCTTGACTTTAGGAAATTAACTTCGTCAAATATTGTATCTCTGACAACGAAATACTTTTCCTTTTCACGTCCCACACTCTATACCCGTTTGTTTCATAGCCTGCTAGTATTCCTTTCCATGACTTTTCGTTACATTTGGTTTTACTAGTTTTATCATGCACATATACTGTAGAATCAAATATTCTTAAATATTTTATTCGTGGAAGGAGTGATTGGACCGCACACGTCCGAATGTACTATAAACAAAGGTCTTTTTACATGATCTTTATCTTTTTCCTTTTTAAACGGCAATCGTGCTTGTTTTCCATTAACGCAAGCTTCGCATAAGTTATTATTTGGTATTATTTTATTTACCAATTCGACATCGCTAATCATTCCTTTATTTTTTAACTCTAAGAATTTACTTTTTTCAATATGTCCCAAGCGTTCATGCCATAGTTCAAAATTACCTTTGATAATACTGTACATTTGGACTGAGTTTACTTGTTCATGCTTTATTTTAAAATCTATTGTAACAAGATTGTTCGAGGACTTACCCCTGATGATCACCTTACCGGATTTAAAAATCTGTACACCTTGTTTATCAAATACAATCGTATTACCCATACTTTGCATCTTTGATACAGAGAGCAAGTTATATGGTACTTCCGGCAGATTTCCCCCACGTTAAAAAAAAAAAATATAGGACGTCCTTCAATTCTCCTGCGACTCCTGTGTCACTGAGTACGTCCAGTGTGTCCCATTTTGTTGCCATGATGTATTCTCCAGATTTTGTCACTGATATCCTGATCGGTGTCTTCAGCTCCTCGTTTTGCTAAGTCCTCCCTATTGATAATATGGTCGGACGCTCCTGAATCCAATAAAAATTAAACCCGTTCTCTTCTATCTTCAGTGCATTCCACATATCCTGCCATGAATGCAAATCCATCTGTATTTGCAGCATTTGTATTTTGCTGCACACACTGCACTGTTTGTAATGTTCTCCTGTTTTCGCTATTTTTATAGTCCATGGTTCTCTTGTGGTAGTAACAATCCTTCTTTATATGTCCTTTTCTTCCACACTGGTAACATTTTGTCACATGTGTTGCTTTTGTCTTCATGTTCGTAGACGTTTTATTTCGTATTTAAAAATTTCCACGTTTTTTTGTTTTTATAGGAAAGTCTTGATTAGTGAATCTCCTTTTATTATTATTTTGTTTAATTGCCTGGAGAATCTTTATACTTGAATCGGCATTCTCATTTAACAATTTCACCTCATGACCTAATAGCCTGGTTTTGACGAATGCAATACTTAAGTTGTCTTCAGCTAAAGTTTCAATAGCTGTTATCATTCCATCATAAGATGATGGAAGTGTTAATAACAAATGAGAAATTACATCTATCTCTTCTAATTTTCGTGAATCAAATGTCGTGAAGTGTCTCATCAATGGGGTATCACTTTGCAATTTTATACTCAGTAATTTCTTTTGCAGAGCCAGTTGAGTGGTACACACGAGGTGTCATGCACACCAGAAAATTAAAACGGCTGCCACGGTTAAACTTCATATTATTTCGGGTCCGAAAAATTAGTAAATATTCTTCAGACGTTCTGAAGTAAAGGTGAACAGCGTTTTTCTTAAAAATATCACTGTTATGTAGTAAAAAAATCCGGTAAGTTCTCGCCTTGTGACTTGTTCAATACTTCGAACGCGGCTCGAGTCCGTCCCGACCTTCTGTTAAAGCCTCGTGCTGCGGACTCTCTCGCGGACCCTCTCCCTCGCACCGTCACCTCTCATTGGCCAGTGTTTTTCGTTAATAACTCGTAAACAAAGCCCCAGATTGCATTTTCGCAAAGGAAAAAGTTACTTCAAATGATCTCAGCTACCCTTCATTTTTGGCTGTTAAAATAATCGTCGAACACTCTGTATAGCGGTATCTTTGATATACAGTTTACATCACCGTCGGCGCGTGTTAACGGAACCGGCGGAAACGTAATCTGATATTTTCGAATCTCAGTCCTAAGTAAACTATAAATTAATTTTTGTCCGAGGCTAAAGTTTCTTTTTCGACAATCGGAGACAATAAATTCTATTTCGGCGACGAGGGTGAGGAGATAAACATCCCGGACGGCTCGTACGAACTGGGGGCGATCAACGCTTACTTGAGGCGTGGGATAAACGCGCGGTATCCTTCTCCAGCCAAAGATAACAACGATGTAGAATATCCGCTGATCCTACGAGCGATCAACAATACTATGAAAAGCGCAATTAAAAGCGAATATAAGATAGATTTTACGAAACCCGACACCGTGGGTCCAATCCTAGGATTTTCTAGGAATCGCATTCTATCACCGAACACGTGGCATGTATCGCACACTTCCGTGAATATCATTAACACGAATATTATTCGAATAGAATGCAACGTAACCACCGGTTCGTACGATAACGGGAAACTGATTCACACGATACACGAATTCACGCCTAACATGTCGCCGGAGTATAAAATATCGGAAACACCGGCACGAGTCATTTACCTCCTGATCGTTACACGATCAATGGAAGATTTAACGATTCGCATCGTGAACCAGTCTGCACGTTTGATTGATTTTCGAAACGAAGAAATCACGGTTCGGCTGCACGTTTGTCGAATCGTCTCATAACCTTGACATAGCCGTTATGTTAATTCATAATAATAATAATAGGATATCGAATACGTCGAACATAAAAAACGGCGCGCCATTTCGACAATAAGGAGAAGAAGAAGACGAGGAAACTAACCGAAACGTGGAATATCTGCGATCTTTGGGATTCATCGTTACCAAGTAATCGAACTCGCTTCACCGCCATGTCCGACGACATTCTGAACATCTCTGAGGCACCAATCTTCGACAATCGAATAACTACGATCGACATGCACACCTACAATACGTACGCCAACACAACGTTTGGAAACAGTGATGAGATAAGAATACCCATTCAACATCAAGACTTGTACACTCTTCCGTGTAAAAGCTTCCTATACGTGGAGGGAAGACTCAGCCTACCGGGAGGATCGACCAACGACACGGTGGCTCTAGAGAACAATGCGGTAGCGTTTATGTTCGACGAGATACGTTATGAACTGAACGGAGTGGAAATCGATCGGTCCAGAAATCCCGGTACAACGACGATCTTGAAGAATTACATCAGTCTGAACATTACGAAGAGCAACGCGCTTGTGATGTAAATTTTCACACTTAGATATATAAAAAACTTTATTTCATTCAAGCGGGTTACGCCTGAATGTACAATACAATAAATGAACACAGTACAAATTTTAATAGTAACGACGGACAGCAATTTGATGTGTATGGGTCAAAACCCTGATTCCAACTCAATGGTCTGTCTTTGATGTGCGGTGATTTTATACAGGCTCTTATCTCGTTCCACGTGGAGCAGGCTCTTATCTCGCTCCACGTGGATCGTAGTCGGCTGGACCTTAACCGGATGTTGTTATGATGGTGTAACGGGGCGTGTAGGCTGTCACACGCTGTCCAACGGGGGCTGGATATACAGAAACGGAGGGAAAATCTCACCGTAACGCTTAAGAATTTGCTACATTTCAACTTTTGCGTGCATATGAACACATTGCTAGACTTCTGCGAAGATTACAAACGCGTTGTAATAAATGCTCGGCACGGATTGATTTTGATTCGCGCGCGCAACGACGCTAACGCTTTACGAAGCTGGTCCGACAATGCGAAACCTGTCCTGGATTTGTATCAAATTCAATGGAGAATGTTGCACGTCGTTTTGGATGAAATACACAAGTTGTCGATGCTGCGTATTCTTGAGAGCGAAAGAACGATCAGCATGAGTTTCCGTTCGTGGTAACTGTACAAATATCCGATGCTGCAAACAACCACGAAGCACACGTGGGCGATAAAAACAGCTCCGCAAATGAAAAAACCGCGGTACGTGACAATCGCGTTACAAACCGAAAGGAAAAACGATTTAAAGAGAAACCCTACCCAATTCGATTCGTGCTTATTATCCAATATTCGACTTTTTCTGAACTCGGAAATGTATCCTTATTTTCGATTGATGCATATGCTTTTACACAGCAAATTTACAAATTAAAAAATATTTTAAACTTTGTATTACATTTTTTTATTCATCGTTGACGCCACCACCCTCGTTGTCGTCGTCATCGTTGATGGACAAAACGGACATTGCGCGCTAAACATATACATAACGTTGTTCAAGGATCGTACGGACAATTCCTGGACCAAAAGCGATGCTCCAACATGGGTTTGTCCCCGGCTTCCCACCAATAAAGTCCTATGCCGCACGCGAAGCATTCATCCTCCAGGAAATCATCCTCCCTCAGATAATAAAATCCAGCGATCGCGAGCTCCTCCGGCTTAATAAACGGGATCGGCCAATTTTCAAAGCTGCTAAGCCTGTCCTCTTCGCACCGATAATCCATACGTTCCTACGTTCTCTCTCTCTCTCTCTCTCTCTCTCTCTCTCTACAAAAAGGCGCCATAGAAATAAAAAATAATTCTAACTAAAAAAAAATGAAAAAAAAATGTGTTACCTTTCGATTTCATTAGCCACATCTAAAATACACGAACTTCGCTCAAACAACAATGATATTGAATCTTTTCTTTCGAAGTTCGCGTCCAGCAATGAAGCCTGCATGGTACGTGGTATTCTTGATACATCGGTTCCGCGATCAATGAATTGAATTTCGGACAGCCGAGATATTCCAAATTGAAACTGCCAACTCCTATTTTATTTAAAATATCCTTTTCAATATGCCCCCCTTTGTACGCGACGACGGGATCTTTGTAGTCTCGAACGAAATTTTTTATAATAATGCCAATGTCCTCTTGTTGATAATTCTTTTTCCCCTGGAAATTTTTAAATGAAATCCCGTGCACGAAATTCGAGATATGCCATGCAGACTTCTGATCGCTTCTGGATAAATCCATGTAGCGAACGCGCAATTCGAATTCAAATAATTCATATTCAGCGGTATGAGCATTTACGATGGCTAATTCTTTACAATTAAATTTGTTGGCTACGAAGAAACCGTCCATATCGACAATAAAATCTATTGCGGGCATCTTAAACGTAAACTTACTTTTTGCAAAATATATGTCTATAGCAACACGCACCTTTCCACTGTACGACAACGATTTAATTTGCTCCGCGTTATGCTTCATCTATTTATTAACATGCACGCACGCGCACTTCACTCTCCACAACGTCGTAAAAATGCAAGCGCAGCCTCTCTAATCTACCCCTCTCTCTCTCGCTCTCACACTCCAAAACATTTCCTACAATGTAAAAATGCAAGCGCGATAAAAAAACGCCACATGATTAAATTCAATAAGACAAAAAGACCGCTTAGACATCGTCTCCAGACTCGTTACAAATGCGACGCATTCGTCGTGCGCAACGGTAACCGTTGCGACGCATCTATCCTCCATCTCTCACTCACTCCTAAAAACCGCGCAACGTATATTATTTTTCTAACGTTGACGTAGGCTTTAGATTCTGCAATCTCGGTCTTGCAACCTGCTCTTCTGTCCAACCTTTTGTCCCAACACAAATCATCATATTTGGAAATCTTTTTGATTAATTTCTTAAGCTTATTATGCAAAAACTTCATTGTTACAGCAATCAGGTTCGTTTCGTTCTTCTCTTTGAGCATTTGGTAGACTTTCAGATCCAAATCTACTTCAAAGAGATTAAAAAGAATTTCAAAGAAATTTCTCAGTACTCTTTCTCCCTCGCCGTTGGAATAATCTTTATCGTCTCCTTTAGTATGTAGTTCTGCTTCAGATAATATTTGTCTCTGGCAAGCTCCTCTAATCATCGAAAGAGAGAGAGAGAGAGAGAGAGAGAGCAACGGAGGCAGAATAATACAAATAGTTAAAACCTTTCTAAATCTTGATCTAGAAACAGTTCTTACGATAGTTGTTTTGATTTAAACAAAAGTAACCATATTCTTAATTTAATGATAAAATATATGAAAGTATATACTAATTAAAGTGATATTATCCGACATAAAATAATGTCTTTAATTATAATCTTTAATCATTTTTGCTGCTGGTTAATATAGTAGATTTGATATGTTTGGATTAAGAAACTCAAAAATTGATAAAATGCAGATATTCCTTCTCTGCCTACTACACTTCTGGCAAATTTGATTTCTTCATCAATATTTTCTACAATTTCCTGATAACTAGACCTATTATATTTTATATCTCCCAAAAACTTTTCCATTATTCTCTTAGTAATAGGGCCAAATTCATGAGATTCTAACCAACGTAACGCTATTTCATGTAATTCTTCGCAATTATATGGAACATTACCCTCATCTATCCCATTTCTAATAACACTGTTCAATGCTTCCTTGTCACACTGATTAACTGCAAATATTAGTCTATCTAAAAATTTCTCTTTTATTTCTTTTTCACTCTCGCCAGAAAGTCTTCCTTCTTCTGAGAACTGTTTCTCTCTCTCTCTTTCGATGATTAGAGGAGCTTGCCAGAGACAAATATTACCTGAAGCAGAACTACATACTAAAGGAGACGATAAAGATTATTCCAACGGCGAGGGAGAAAGAGTACTGAGAAATTTCTTTGAAATTCTTTTTAATCTCTTTGAAATAGATTTGGATCTGAAAGTCTACCAAATGCTCAAAGAGAAGAACGAAACGAACCTGATTGCTGTAACAATGAAGTTTTTGCATAATAAGCTTAAGAAATTAATCAAAAAGATTTCCAAATATGATGATTTGTGTTGGGACAAAAGGTTGGACAGAAGAGCAGGTTGCAAGACCGAGATTGCAGAATCTAAAGCCTACGTCAATATTAGAAAAATAATATACACTTCGAAAGTTTGATTTCTAAGGAGTTCTTGTGCTTAGAGGCAAATTGAAAGGTCGAACCTAGAAGCTATACGAAAAGACTCAAAAACTTATATGCGGAACCTATACATAAACAAGTATATCGCTCAGCAACGTTTACTGCAACAATTGTAGATATTTTCGTAAACCAACAAATAGTCTCACTGTTTATTTCGGAATTGTATCGCGAGTTCCTGAATCCAGTCAAATTAGAAGAATTTTTATACTCTTACAAATTTTCATAGATTTTACAAGATTGCAAATTTTCATTGTACAACTATCATAGGAGAAACATTATATGAAAACATTGAGAAATGCTAATAAAGAGGATATAATTAACAAGTTGACATATGGTGGATTAACACGTAAAGATAAAGAAAAGCCTTTTTAGCTGACAAAAAGATAAAAGAAGGGAAAGATATTGCCGTTATTACGAAACTCTCGTTATGAGAGTTTCCATCCACAGCAGCAAACCTTACCTGGATACTGAAATTACTATAGCTGAAGAAGAAAAATGTGACAAAATAGTAAATCTAAATATTACAGGTACAGAGCTTCGAGCTGGAGGCAGCTATTGCCGGTCATATAACTACATCATTTGTTTGGACAAAGATACAAGAATACCTATCTCACTCTAACCCAGGATCGAACAAAGAAGCTCAGAATCCTGTCCTTATATACAATTTTTCTATTAATTTTTAAATTCCTACTAAATTACTCACCTATACATTTCTACCTTTTTGCCACAACCTGCATTTCTCTTATGTATCTGCGCGAAATTAAGAAACTCTTATTGTTATATTTTCTGAACGAATTAAAACATGGATACATTAATTAAGCTTGTACCCATGTATCTCGGACCAGTGCTCTCGTGACCCTGTGCATTAAGAAGTACATGGGTTAACACACGGATATATTAACTATACGTGTATACGTGCATTTAGGGTCTGGTTAAATAGGTAATGTTCATAGTTCCCATTTTTTCACATAAGAGCATACAAGAGCAGAGAAGAGCAGAAAAGAGCAGAGAAGAGCAGAGCAAAGCAGAGCAGGGATGAGCAGAGAAGAGCAAACAGATCAGAGCAGAGCAGAGTAGTGCAGAACAGAGCAGAGCAGAGCAGAGAAGAGCAGAGAAAAGCAGAACAGAGCAGAGAAGTGCAGAGCAGAGCAGAGCAGAGCAGGTCAGAGCTGTGCAGAGCAGAGAAGGGCCGAGCAGAGCAGAAAAGGGCAGAGCAGAGCAGAGCAGAGCAGAGAAGACCAGAGCAGAGCACAGCAGGGCAGATAAGAGAAGAGCAGACCAGAGAAGGGCAGAGAAGAGCAGAGAAGAGCAGAGCAGAGGAGAGCAGAGCAGAAAAGAACTGAGAAGAGCAGAGCAGAGCAGAGAAGAGCAGAGCAGAGCAGTGAAGAGCAGAGAAGGGCAGACCAGATCAGAGAAGAGCAAAGGAGAGCAGAGCAGAGAAGTGAAGAGCAGGGAAGAGCAGAGCAATGCAAGGAAGAGCAGAGCAGAACAGAGAAGAGCAGAAATGAGCAGAGAAGAGCAGAACAGAGCAGAGCAGAGCAGATAAGAGAAGAGCAGACCAGAGAATGGCAGAGCAGAGAAGAGCAGAGAAGAGCAGAGCAGAGGAGTGCAGAGCAGAGAATAGCGAAGAAGAGCAGAGCAGATCAGAGTAGAGCAGAGCAGAGCAGAGCAGAGAGGAGCAGAGGAGTGCAGAGCAGAGCGAGAAGAGCAGAGCAGAGAAGAGGAGAGCAGAGAAGAGCAGAGAAGAACAGAGATGAGCAGATCAGAGCAGAGCAGAGAAGAACAGAGATGAGCAGATCAGAGCAGAGCAGAGAAGAGCAGAGGAGAGCAGAGTAGAGCAGAGCAGAGCAGAGAAGAGAAGAGAAGAGAAGAGAAGAGAAGAGAAGAGAAGAGAAGAGAAGAGAAGAGAAGAGAAGAGAAGAGAAGAGCAGAGCAGAGCAGAGCAGAGAAGAGCAGAGCAGAGCAGAGCAGAGCAAAGCAGAGCAATGAAGAACAGAGCAGAGCAGAGAGGAGCAGAGAAGAGCAGAGCAGAAAAGAGCAGAGCAGAGCAGAGAAGAGCAGAGCAGATAAGAGCAGAGAAGAGCACAGCAGGGCAGAGAAGAGCAGATGAGAGCAGAGCAGAGAAGAGCAGAGCAGCGCAGAGCAGAGCAGAGCAGAGCAGAGAAGAGCAGAGAAGAGCAGATCAGAGGAGTGAAGAGCAGTGTAGAGCAGACCAGAGCAGAGAAGAGCAGAGGAGAGCAGAGCAGAACAGTGAAGAGCAGAGCAGAGCAGGGAAGAGCAGAGCAGAAAAGAGCAGAGCGGAGATGAGCAGAGAAGAGCAGAGAAGAGAAGAGCGGAGCAGAGAAGAGCAGAAAAGAGCAGAGCAGAGCAGAGAAGGGCCGAGCAGAGCAGAGAAGAGCAGAGCAGAAAAGAGCAGAGCAGAGCAGAGAAGGGCCGAGCAGAGCAGAGAAGAGAAGAGCAGAGAAGAACAGAGAAGAGCAGAGAAGAGCAGAGCAGGGAAGAGCAGAGAAGAGCAGAGCAGAGAAGACAAGAGAAGAGCAGAGCAGAGTGGTGCAGAGAAGAGCAGAGCAGAGAAGAGCAGAGCAGTGAAGAGCAGAGCATCATTTGTTTGGACAAAGATACAAGAATACCTATCTCACTCTAACCCAGGATCGAACAAAGAAGCTCAGAATCCTGTCCTTATATACAATTTTTCTATTAATTTTTAAATTCCTACTAAATTACTCACCTATACATTTCTACCTTTTTGCCACAACCTGCATTTCTCTTATGTATCTGCGCGAAATTAAGAAACTCTTATTGTTATATTTTCTGAACGAATTAAAACATGGATACATTAATTAAGCTTGTACCCATGTATCTCGGACCAGTGCTCTCGTGACCCTGTGCATTAAGAAGTACATGGGTTAACACACGGATATATTAACTATACGTGTATACGTGCATTTAGGGTCTGGTTAAATAGGTAATGTTCATAGTTCCCATTTTTCACATAAGAGCATACAAGAGCAGAGAAGAGCAGAAAAGAGCAGAGAAGAGCAGAGCAAAGCAGAGCAGGGATGAGCAGAGAAGAGCAAACAGATCAGAGCAGAGCAGAGTAGTGCAGAACAGAGCAGAGCAGAGCAGAGCAGAGAAGAGCAGAGAAAAGCAGAACAGAGCAGAGAAGTGCAGAGCAGAGCAGAGCAGAGCAGGTCAGAGCTGAGCAGAGCAGAGAAGGGCCGAGCAGAGCAGAAAAGGGCAGAGCAGAGCAGAGCAGAGCAGAGAAGACCAGAGCAGAGCACAGCAGGGCAGATAAGAGAAGAGCAGACCAGAGAAGGGCAGAGAAGAGCAGAGAAGAGCAGAGCAGAGGAGAGCAGAGCAGAAAAGAACTGAGAAGAGCAGAGCAGAGCAGAGAAGAGCAGAGCAGAGCAGTGAAGAGCAGAGAAGGGCAGACCAGATCAGAGAAGAGCAAAGGAGAGCAGAGCAGAGAAGTGAAGAGCAGGGAAGAGCAGAGCAATGCAAGGAAGAGCAGAGCAGAACAGAGAAGAGCAGAAATGAGCAGAGAAGAGCAGAACAGAGCAGAGCAGAGCAGATAAGAGAAGAGCAGACCAGAGAATGGCAGAGCAGAGAAGAGCAGAGAAGAGCAGAGCAGAGGAGTGCAGAGCAGAGAATAGCGAAGAAGAGCAGAGCAGATCAGAGTAGAGCAGAGCAGAGCAGAGCAGAGAGGAGCAGAGGAGTGCAGAGCAGAGCGAGAAGAGCAGAGCAGAGAAGAGGAGAGCAGAGAAGAGCAGAGAAGAACAGAGATGAGCAGATCAGAGCAGAGCAGTGAAGAACAGAGATGAGCAGATCAGAGCAGAGCAGAGAAGAGCAGAGGAGAGCAGAGTAGAGCAGAGCAGAGAAGAGAAGAGAAGAGAAGAGAAGAGAAGAGAAGAGAAGAGAAGAGAAGAGAAGAGAAGAGAAGAGAAGAGAAGAGAAGAGAAGAGAAGAGCAGAGCAGAGCAGAGCAGAGAAGAGCAGAGCAGAGCAGAGCAGAGCAAAGCAGAGCAATGAAGAACAGAGCAGAGCAGAGAGGAGCAGAGAAGAGCAGAGCAGAAAAGAGCAGAGCAGAGCAGAGAAGAGCAGAGCAGATAAGAGCAGAGAAGAGCACAGCAGGGCAGAGAAGAGCAGATGAGAGCAGAGCAGAGAAGAGCAGAGCAGCGCAGAGCAGAGCAGAGCAGAGCAGAGAAGAGCAGAGAAGAGCAGATCAGAGGAGTGAAGAGCAGTGTAGAGCAGACCAGAGCAGAGAAGAGCAGAGGAGAGCAGAGCAGAACAGTGAAGAGCAGAGCAGAGCAGGGAAGAGCAGAGCAGAAAAGAGCAGAGCGGAGATGAGCAGAGAAGAGCAGAGAAGAGAAGAGCGGAGCAGAGAAGAGCAGAAAAGAGCAGAGCAGAGCAGAGAAGGGCCGAGCAGAGCAGAGAAGAGCAGAGCAGAAAAGAGCAGAGCAGAGCAGAGAAGGGCCGAGCAGAGCAGAGAAGAGAAGTGCAGAGAAGAACAGAGAAGAGCAGAGAAGAGCAGAGCAGGGAAGAGCAGAGAAGAGCAGAGCAGAGAAGACAAGAGAAGAGCAGAGCAGAGTGGTGCAGAGAAGAGCAGAGCAGAGAAGAGCAGAGCAGTGAAGAGCAGAGCAGAGAAGAGCAGAGCAGAGAAGAGCGGAGCAGAGAACAGCAGAGAACAGCAGAGCAAAGCAGAGCAGAGAAGAGCAGCGAAGAGGAGAGCAGAGAAGAGCAGAGAAGAGCAGAGATAAGCAGAGCAGAGAAGAGCATTGAAGAGCAGAGCAGAGAGGGCAGAGAAGAGAAGAGGAGAGCAGAGAAGAGAAGAGCAGAGCAGAGCAGAGAAGAGCAGAGCAGGGAAGAGCAGAGTAGAGCAGAGAAGAGCAGAGAAAATCAGAGCAGAAAAGAGCAGAGCAGAGCCGAGCAGAGGTGAGCAGAGCAGATCAGAGCAGAGCAGAGGAGAGCAGAGCAGGGCAGATAAGAGCAGAGAAGATCACAGCAGAGCAGAGAAGAGCAGAGCAGAGGAGAGCAGAGGAGAGGAGAGCAGAGCAGAGCAGAGAAGAGCAGACCAGAGAACAGCAGAGCAGAGCAGAGTAGAGAAGAGCAGCGAAGAGCAGAGCAGAGAAGAGCAGAGAAAAGCAGAGCAGAGAAGAGCTTAGAAGAGCAGAGAAGAGCAGAGATGAGCAGAGAGCAGCAGAGAAGAGCAGAGAAGAGCAGAGAAGAGCAGAGAAGAGCAGAGAAGAGTAGAGAAGAGCACAGAGGAGCAGAGAAGAGCACAGAAGAGCAGTGAATAGCAGAGAAGAGCAGAGAAGAGCAGAGAAGAGCAGGGAAGTGCTGAGACTTAGGCTAAATCCGCTGTAGCTGCTAAATTTGACGCTTTGTCTTATGTATCGACTGAAATTGAAACTAAATCGTACGCTTTGTCTAAAATTGAAGCTAACTCATTTGTTTCGGCTGAGCTTGTAGCTATATTATCAGTATCGGCTGAATCTAGAGCTAAATCAGCTGTATCTTCTAAATTTGAAGCTTAATCTTATGTTTAGGGTCAATCTGAAAACAAATCGCACGTATAGTATGAATTAGAAGCTAAATCGTATGTTTCTGCTGAATTTGAAGCACTATCATAAGTATCGGCTGAATCTGAATCTAAATCAGCAGCATGTGCTAAATTTGAATCTTAATTGTATGTCTCGGCAGAATTTGAGGACAAATCGTTCGTTTAGTCTCAAATTAAAGCTAACTCATATGTTTCGGTCGACCTTGAAGCAATATCATGAGTATCGGCTGAATCTGAAGCTAAAACAACTATATCTGCAAAATTCGAAGCATAACCGTATGTTTCGGCAGAATGTGAGGACTACTCGTAAATTTAGTCTTAAATTGAAGCTAACTCATATGTGTCGGATGATCTTCAAGCTATATCATGAGTTTCAGCTGAGGCTGAGGCTAAATCAAATGTATCTTCTAAATTTGAAGCTTAATCGTATGTTTCGGCAGAATTTGAAGACAAATCGTACTGAGGAGGTGGGATCGGCGACGGGAAGAGAGACTCGAACCCGGTTACAATTAGACTATCTTTATTTACAATTGGCGTCGGAACAAAACTCGCGATGCTCGCGTACCGTTCCCGACGAGGGTTCTTACTGAACTAATCATTCGCTCACCGATGCATCCCATCCAGATCATTCTTTCTCATTCTCACGGTTCGCTTTCACTCTATCCTGGCTAGACGCATTCATTCTACGCGACACTCAAACCAATCATCTAGACATTCGCTCGACGCTGACGCACAGCATGCAGCCCGGTCCATTCGTCCAAACATTCTTTCGCCTTAAAACTAAACACATGGCGGAGACGTGGCGCCGGCTTGTCGCCGCCACAGTACGTATAGTCTTAATCTGAAGCTAAAACTGTTTTAAACAAAAACCCGGAACAAAGCAACCAACGTAATGCATCTTAAAACATCGTAAATCATCATTGCGACCCAAAAAACACACAACGTAATGTGATCGTAATGTAAAACAATATTAAAAACGTAAAAACAATGTATAATAACGTAAAACAACATAATACTGTTATAAACAACAACGCGAAACGAAGCAACCAAAGTAATGCATCGTAAAACAACGTAAATCATCAATGCGACACAAAGAAAAACAACGTAACACAACGTAAACGAATGTAAAACAATATAAAACAACGTAAAAACAATGTATAACAACGTAAAGAACGTAATACTGTATTGAAGTACAACGTGAAACAAAGCAAAACAACGGAAATCATCAACGCGAAACAAAGAAGAACACCGTAAAAACAAGTAAAACAAAGTAAAAACAAAGTAAAACAACGTTAAATAAAGTAAATCACCAATGCGAACCAAAAAACCCACAACGTAATGTGAACGTAATGTAGAACAATATTGCAAAAACGTAAAAACAAAGTATAGTAACGTAAAACAACGGAATACTATTTTAAAAAACCACGTGAAACAAAGTACAGCAACGTAAAACAACGTAAATCTTCAATGCGAAGCAAAGAAATCAACGTAACACAACGTAAAGCATCGTAAAACAATATAAACCTGCGTAAAAACAATGTATAGCAACGTAAAACAACGTAATACTGTCCTAAACAACAATGCGGAACAATGCAAAGACCATGAAGCATCGTAAAACAACGTAAATCATCAATGCGCCATCACCATTAAGCTGTTTTACGATGCTTTGCGTTCATTGCATTGTTCCGCATTTTTGTTTAGAACAGTTTTACGTTGTTTTACGTTATTGCACATAGTTTTTACGTTTTTTTATATTGTTTTACATTACGTTCACATTACGTTGTGTATTATTTGAATCGCATTGATGATTTACGTCTTTTAACGTTGTTTTCTTTTGTTTTTAGATTGTTTTACGTTGTCTTACGTTGTTAATCTTTGCTTTGCATTGACGATTTTCGTTGTTTTACTTTGTTTGGCGTTGTTGTTTATAACAGTATAATGTCGTTTTACGCTGTTATACATTGTTTTATATTGTTCTACGTTGTATTACGATGTTTTAGGCGATGTACTTTGTTTCACGTGGTTTTTTAAAATAGTATTACGTTGTTTTCCGTTGTTATACATTGCTTTTACGTATTTTATATTGCTTTGCATTGCTTTACTTGCTCTACGCTGTGTTACGTAGTTTTACTTTGACTCGCATTGATGATTTACGTTGTTTTACGGTGATTTACGTTCTTTGCATTGTTCCGCTTTGTTGTTTAAAATAGTATCACGTGGCTTTCCGTTGTTATACATTGTTTTTACGTTGTTTTATATTGTTTTAAATTGCTTTACGTTGTGTTACGTTGTCTTACTTTGTTGCCGCATTGATGATTTACGTTGTTTTACGATGGTTTACATTCCTTGCATTGTTCCGCTTTGTTGCTTAAAATAGTATTACGTTGTTTTACGTTGTTATACATTGGTTTTACGTTGTTTTATATTGTTCTAAATTGCTTTACGTTGTGTTACGTTGTTTTACTTTTTCTCGCATTGATATGTTACGTTGTTTTACGATGCTTTACGTCCTTTGCATTGTCCCGCGTTGTTGTTTAAAACAGTATTACGTTGTTTTACGTTGATATACATTGATTTTACGTTGTTTAATATTGTTTTGCAGTGATTTACATTGTGTTACGTTGTCTTCAGCCGATGCTCAAGATATAGCTTCGAGGTCATCCGAAACATATGAGTTAGCTTCAATTTAAGACTAAACGTACGATTTGGTTTCAATATCTGCTGAAATATTCGATTAAGATTCAAACTTAGCAGATACTGCAGATTTAGCTCTAGATTCAGCCGATGCTTATGAAATAGCTTCAAGGTCAGCCGAAACGTTTGAGTTAGCTTCAATTTTGGACTTAACGTATTATTTGGCTTCAATATCTGCCGAAACATAGGATTAAACTTCCAATTTAGCAGATGCAGCTGATTTAGCTTCAGATTCAGCCGATACTTATCATATAGCATCAGGGTCATCCGAAACATATGAGTTAACTTCAATTTAAGACACAACGTACGAATTGTCTTCAAATTCTGCCGAAGCATACGATTATGCTTCAAATTTTGCAGATAAAGCTGTTTTAGTTTCAGATTCAGCCGATACTTACGATGTAGCTTCAAGGTCAGCCGAAACAAATGATTTAGATTCAAATAAATACGATATAAATA
Source organism: Megalopta genalis (assembly GCF_051020955.1). Taxonomy (NCBI): domain Eukaryota; kingdom Metazoa; phylum Arthropoda; class Insecta; order Hymenoptera; family Halictidae; genus Megalopta; species Megalopta genalis. Next base: position 19,729 of record NW_027476118.1, read on the forward strand.
ATTTAGCTACAAATGCATGCGAAACAAATGACTTAGCTTCTAATCCGTGCGAAAAACATGATTTATATTCAAATTCATGCGGAGTAGAAGGTTTAGCTTCAAATTCATGCGAAACACATGGATTAGCTTCAAATCCATGCGAAACACATAATGCAACTTTAAATTCATGCGGAACACATGATTTAGCTACAAATTCATACGACACACATGATTTAGGTCTAAATTATTGCGAAACACATGATTAAGCTCCAAATTCATACTAAACACATGAATTAGGTTTAAATTAACGCGAAACACATGATTTAGCTTCAAATTCAGGCGAAGTAGAAGGTTTAGTTTCAAATCCAGGCGAAACAAATAATTTAGCTTCAAATAATTACGATATATATTATTTAGCTTCAAATGCATGCGAAACAAAGGAGTTAGCTTCATATCTATGCGAAATACATGATTTAGCTTCAAACCAATGCGAAGTCGAAGGTTTAGCTCCAAATCCATGCGAAACACATGATTTAGATTTAAATACTTGCGAAAGAAATGATTCAGCTTCAAATACTTGCGATGTATATGATATAGCTTCAACTGCATGCGAATCAAACGAATCAGCTTCACATCCATGCGAAACACATCATTTAGTTTTGAATAAATGCGGAGTAGAAGGTTTAGCTTAAAATCCATGCGAAACACATGATTTAGTTTCAAATACTTGCGATATAAATGATATAGCTTCAAATGCAAGCGAAACAAACGCGTTAGCTTCAAATCCATGCGATACACATGATTCAGCTTCAAATCAATACGAAGTAGAAGGTTTAGTTTCAAGTCCATGCGAAGCATATGATTTAGCTTCAAATACTTGCGATATAAATGATATAGTTTCAACTGCATGCGAAACAAACGAGTCAGCTTCAAATCCATGCGAAACACATGATTTAGCTTCAGATACTTGCGAAAAAAATGATTTAACATCAAATACTTGCGATATATATGATAAAGCTTCAACTTCATACGAAACAAATGAGTCAGCTTCAAATCCATGCGAAACACATGATTTAGCTTCAAACATTTGCGATACAAATGATATAGCTTCAAATGCATGCGAAACAAACGAGTTAGCTTCAAGTCCATACGAAACACATGATTTTGCTTCAAATCAATGCGAAGTAGAAGGTTTAGCTTAAAGTCCATGCGAAACACATGATTTAGCTTCAAATACTTGCGATATAAATGTTTTAGATTCACGTGCATGCGAAACAATCGAGTTCCCTTCAAATCCATGCGAAACACATGATTTAGCTTCAAATCAATGCGAAGTAGAAGGTTTAGTAAAGGACGTAAAGCTTAGTAAAACAACGTAAATCATCAATGCGAAACAAAGAAAAACAGGGTAACAGAACGCAAAGCAATGTAAAACAATATAAATCGACGTAAAAACAATGTATAACAAAGTAGAACAACGTAATACTGTTTTAAACAACAACGCGAAACAATGAAAAGAACGTAAAGCATCGTAAAACGATGTAAATCATCAAAGCGAAAAGTAGGAAAACAACGTTACACAACGTAAAGCAATGTAAAAGAATATAAAACAACGTAAAAACAATGTATAACAACTTAAAACAACGTAATACTGTTTTAAACAACTACGCGGAACAATACAAAGGACGTAAAGCATCGTAAAACAACGTAAACGATCAATGCGAAAAATAGGAAAACAACGTAACACAGCGTAAAGCAATGTAAAACAATATAAAGCAACGTAAAAACAATGTACATCAAACTAAAACAACGTAATACTTTTTTAAACAACAACGCGGAACAAAGCAAAGAACGTAAAGCATCGTAAAACACCGAAAATCATCAATCCGAAAAAAGTAAAGCAATGTAACACAACGTAAAGCAATGTAAAACAATATAAATCGACGTAAAAACAATGTATAACAACGTAAAACATCGTAATACTTTTTTAAGCAACAACGCGGAACAAAGCAAAGAACATTGTTGCGCACGGCACAAAAATAACCGCCGGAAGTCGTGAGGAGACGACAACGATTTATTTGTTGGACTCCGCAGTCCTCGTTTACAATGTTTAGAGCACGGCTCCGAACTTAGTATGAAATGAAGCACGACTTCGCACAGACCATAAAAATGAAGCACGGCTTCGTACGGGCGCAAGGGCGCTGAATAAAACTTGTAATGGTATCTGCACTGAAATTGTTGACAATTCCATCCGTTATCGAATTTGCGGCAGTATATATAGACACCTGGCCGATGTTCAAGGAGAAGTATCGTCAGGCGTCGAAGGCCGGGTCATTGCCTCCTAAGGCAAAACGCCGCGTGTTTACAACGGCCGAGGCGAGCGTTTGACGGTCGGGCCAACGCACGTCGATCGTGTTATTGTCTTGCCGCCTCGCCGTTTATTCGAGAAAAACGGCGAGACGGCGTACATTGAATGTCGAACGTGCGTTGACCCGCGGTCCGCGATTCGGCCGGAACAAACACAGTAAATAACCCACTTACCCTAGTAAATAAATATAGAAAAGAAAGAATATTGCACCGAGTGGCAGACCAAAAAAATTAACAGTACAAAAACATGAAATTCTTAGGATTATTAAAAAGAAGCCAGATATAAGTGCGTCTGAGATTGTATCAAAAGTCCAGGAACGAAATAAAAATCAAATGCATACAAGAACGATTCAGATTACATTGGGCAGGATTTAAAAGCAAAATTGTGAGGAAGCAACCGTACATCAGTGAAGTGAATAAAACAAAGAGAGTGGAATTTGCGAAGCAAATCTCTCTCTGAGTCGGAGAATTAGTGTTTATAGACGAAATAATGGGTAAACACTTGAATTTTGACATATGAAAGGAAAATTAGCAAAAAAGTGCGGGTTAATTAGGAATGGGAATGACATACTATTTTTAATGGGATAACGATTCGAAACTTGCGGCTGATATGGTACGTCAATGACTTTTATGTAATACTATATGACTCCTATCGAGATCCATCCATGTAAATCGGGGATTGAAATTATCGAGCATGCAGCATTGTTAGTAGGCGTAGCCTCGCGCTACACTTGCGTCTACTTGAACATACTCGAACGACAGTGCTCGACAAGACATTCTGCAAGTCAGACGTTTGTTTCATGTCACCACACTCCTATATATGTATTTGTTGTTTGTAAGGAATTTATATGTTACGACCAACCTGTTCACGAAAAAGGCTACGCAAGGAGTGAGGAGAGTCCCGCTCAGCGACGTGGCGCGTAATTGTATATCTTTGGAAGTTGAGTTGAGAAAGTTGAGGAACCAACCTACAGTGGATTTTCCTTAGTTGGAAAAGAACTTGAGCGATTCTCTTTTGAGTCTTTTGCGGACAACTCATCAAATCCTTATCGGTTAAGGATAAGGATCTGGCGAACATTTGAATTTCTCAAGGAATTATAATTACAAAGTAATTCAATTACAATGTAATTCGATACTGAGATCGCCATTTAATTAAAATACAAGGTGATTTGTAATTCAATAGGAGTATAATTACAAAATACTAAGTATTTCAATTACATTAATTACGAATTACAATGTACTTAATAAATAAATTAAAATATTATTAATAACTACGACGTAATTATTATTTATTGGACACGGTATACCGCATGAATAATAAATACTTAACCATTAAATGATAATTAATAAGTAACAATTGAAATCGTATTCGTAATTAATAAACAAATTTTATTATTTCAAATAATTGATAAGTAATTGTTTTCTCTTTCATTTAAACTCTCAAACAACAAATAATTATACATAAATATATATTGTATTTCAATTACACTCGTGATTAAAATAAATATAAATTAAAATAAATAAGTATTGCTCTTTCTCAATCTTTTTTCAAAATTGAGTTCTTAATGTTTTAAATATATTTCGGATAAAGATATAGGCAAAAGTAATTTTTGAGCATTTTTTATTCCATCGTTTACCCGAATGTATATACTTCTTATTACAGTTTTATTTCACATTCTTTATATTAAATAGATACACGTGACTCCCATTAATATTCGGACACGATATTATTAGAAAAATTATTGCTCCCTTTTATTGTTTATGGCAGTATTATTGAATCGTTTTCTCATATAATAAAGCACTTCTTAAAGTAAGTAGAAAAATAAATTTTGTTTAGTTATTGCACATGTTCTTTTGTATAATAAGCGATAAACAAGATTGTGACAAAATTTAACGTCGCAAAAATATTCGGACACAACATCTTAGATGCCAGAGTAAAATATTGTATTACATTGACGACGCCGCTAACACATATTGTATATAAATAAATAAAAATTCGTTGTAAGAACTCGGTACCACAGAAATTATTGGTGATATCAGACGCTTTACTTGTGAAAATGGGATGAAAAGGAAGAAATACGTCTTTTGAAATCCGACAATTGGTTATTTATCACAAGGGAATGGGATCTTTTAATAATAAAGCAGAATTAATGGAAACAATCACGAAAATATGACCAGAAATTCCGACTGAATTTATGCCACACAGATGCAATGCAGTCCTCAAATCCAAGGGTTATCCAACATCTTATTAGACTGTTATGAAAACTACAGTCAATGATACATCGCTGTTTTTCATTAAAAGTGATTATATAACTTAAGCGGCGTATGTTTCTATGCATTCATAGGTACCGAACAATTCTATCAGAAGCTTATACTATTTCTTTCGTCCTTTCCTAATTCAATGGGATCTCGATGTTGCGAGCCATCCTTGTCCTGCTCGCCTCTAGCGTACACATGTTCGTATCTATTGTCTCGAGTCGTCTGTAAGTCATTCCTCTGACGGCTTGATTCTTATCGTCGGAGACCCTAAACGAGAAAGCCACTTGAAGGTGCCATAAAATAGTATTCCCTACAATTGCTGTCAAGGACGGAAGGACTGTCCTGAAACTATGCTTATCGTAAACGAGAATTTCGAAGCATTGCACAGCATATGGTGTATCTCGACGTATTTCGTTTCTTTTTTATGAAACCATTTCTAAATAAACCATAGACCTTTCCTAATATATTAAAGAATTTTGTCAGCTTCTTCTTTGTTGAAAATTGTGGTTCAAAATAATGAGGAAGAAAAATAATTGATATGTTTCTTTTTCGCAGGAATAGAGAAAAGACTGTTCCTCAATACATAATCTATTGCAATCAGTGTTTTAAATTTGTCAGATTTTCTGGTAGGGTTTGATCGTATATTTTTTAGTCTATATACTTGGACTAAATGATATTAACGAAACTAAGAGAATCGTGAAAATAATATAAAATTTCGAGTTACTGCAGTAGCTGTGTGTGTGTGTGTGCAATGTAATTTAAGTTATAATTTTTTCCATAATTAAAATATTTAATCTTTTTAACTTACTTCTAATAAACGAATTTTATTATGTCTGACGGTGCATTATTTTTTTATACAATATTAATCGATCTCGTAGTAATATGACTGAAACTTTTGGATCGATTAAATATATGTACTACTCGATTAAAAACATCTAGCATTTAACATTTTCAACTATTTCATCATAAATACTGTACGATATTTTTGCAGTATAATTTATGCTGAAATTCATTTGCATCTTGTAATTGCGAAACAAATGACAACCTAGCAGAGTTGTACATTATTTAGATAATAAATTATAGAAACGTTACGAACAAAAGATACTTCTTCATCTTTATGCAATATTGGAGGGTCCTAATAAAATAAGTAACTTTATTCGATGTGTTTGAAATAAATAATTTTATTAGTCGAGAATTTGTCCGACAAATAAAAATACCACTTAATTATCAACACGTAACTACATTGTTCCAGAACAAAAACAAATCAATATTCATAGAATCGTTTTTCAAATAAAGATAGGAAAGTGTCGAATATGTGGATGCTTGGTCTCAAGTCTCCGATTATGCTCTCTAGTTTTCATTTCGGGATAATACAGTATCTAACAAAAAGATAGCATACTTTAAAACTAATGTAATTTTCATTTATGTAACATTACAACTAAAATACTGTTTCTATATAAATTTGCAAAATACCCCTATAAACATACACAAATGAAATAAAATTGCATTTCGCAAGTGTAAACAATTTTATTTAAAAAAAGAGAATTTTTATGGAAATACAGTCGGACAAAATGTTAGCACACTTAACTAAAAATTATGTATGTCAATAAATCAAGCAATAATATTGAATGCCTAATGTTTTGTGGCTTCATCTTTCCACTTATTAACAGTCGTCATTATCTACGAAGTTTCTTTATTAGTTTTTTGTTCTAATTGTTTCTTATCATCTTAAATACATTTTTATCATTCGGCAATCTTTTGAAATTATCTGCCATTTGCATAATGCATGGTTATGATTTTCGCAACAATTTTCAACGATATGATCTTGCTGATTAATCCTCGAGAAAAAAATTCGCGGCATCACCCTGTTGAAAAATATGTACAGGGTATTCCTGAAACTATATACAAGCGGTCACCGGGTTATTCTTCATAAAAAAGAAATGAAAAAGATATAGAGTGACTTCTTTTTTTTTAGGATTTCGTTTTTGAGAAAACCAGGTTTTAAACCTTGCTTTGTACATACGCTTTTCCGGCTATAAGCGATGTACAGCGCTTAGCAAATTTTCAATCTCGATTTTCTCGAAAACTAAATCCTAAACAAAAAAATATTTTATTTTACACTTTTTTCATGTTTTTTTTTTATTTGGAATTACATGGAGTCGCAACATAATTCTTAGTGAAATATGCCATCATTATTTTCCACCGTATTTCCATAAAAATTCTTTTTTTCTAAGTAAAATTGTTTAAACTGGCGTAACGTAATTTTATTTTATTTGTGTATGTTCATAACAGTAATTTACAAATCTATATAGTATTAGAATCTCGGCTATTACCTTAAATAAATCTAAATTACGTTAATTTTAAAGTGTGCTATCTATTCGTCCGGCACTGTAGCTCGTTGAGTTTCTTCTTCTTTGAGCTTCTTCACATGTCGCGAAGTAAAGATATTTTTCTACCAGAAAGTATCAGTGCACATTTCTTTTTACATCCATTTCCAATACATACATTTTTTATTCAAAGCGTATTTATTCGTGGCGTTGAATATAATTTTCATCTTTTATCTTTATCTTTATATGAAGGCTACGAATAGATTTGCGGATAACTTTTGCCAGAATTTTGAAGATTCAAACTTTTACATTCTTGAATATACCTTCATAAAGCAGAGATTGAAAACAATTATGACATCGGTTTCAGTTCGTGAAAGAATTATGGAGAATCCAAAAATTCTCCTCAAACAGTTTCCATTGTTTAATGATGGAAATAAACAAAAAGCACAATACCGCGTATCCAATTAAATAATGATATTTTATTCGAAGTATGCACACGTGCTATTTTATGTCCTTTATATCCGTTTATGTAACTGCGACAGGCTGACTAGAACGCGCTGTTTGACCCATCAATTGAAACAAAAAACTCAACGCACACAAAATAACTGCCGAGTAGCGACGATGTCTTCGAGCACCAAGGAGAAATGTGATAGTTGAATGCCGACATTTAAAATCGATATTATGTATATAGGTCCATAACTGTTAATTTTCAGTTCTGTATGATAGCCAGATAGGATTAGTATGTCACTTACTGTGCCCATTAAAGTGGCGTCTGAAGTTTTCGATAAATTATATGGTTTTCTATGTTGATGTCTTTTATGTTGTTGATGTCATATATGTTGATGTCTTTTACATAACTACTAATTTTATTATAATTGAAATATATAAGGAACATAAAATATTTAACAAAATATAAATAGTAGTTTTCGATCGAGTTACTGTGCCTTGTAAGAATGAAAAGTTTACTACTGCGTGCTATTTGAGCCGTTCAGTGCATACATCGATTAACTCCACTTTTTGAAAAATCTTAAATTTATGTGTCAAAGCACTTGCTATAGTCATAACTTTTTATATTTATAATAACTTCCCTGAATAATACAAATTAACACCATTAAACGGCAACATTTTTTTGGCCATTGAAAAATAAGTAATTTATTTCAGAAGTCATTTTGATTAACTCCATACCCTAATGTAATCGTTGCTTTATTGTCATGCATCAACGCTTTGTTTTAAACAGCCGAAGATGCTTTCCCCCCTCTCAATAATATTGGTAATAAAATCGCATCAACAAACAGATTAAAAAAAAGCGCAACGCAAACGGTAGTTAGTATAACAGTGATCTCGCACGCTGAATGTTACTGTCTACTTTACCATTATTGCACGGCCTACATATATTTTCTTGATCTTTTCATCATTACTCCCAGATTGTTTTTAAAGAAATAAATATTATACCGTTATAACCAAGATGAGTGAGACTAATAACAACGTGGATGACGAAAACAGTGATGGTTCTTCAATACGATTTATTAACAGAAAGTGTGGTTCAAGAAGACGTTTATCGTTTTCCTCGGATTCATCTGATTGCAACAGTACAAATTTCGCAACAAACACGTTGATTGGGAGGAAAAGAAGTTGTAATCCTGATAAATGGACACGAAATTTACAAAAGCATAACAGAACAAAAGGTTTGGCATATAGGAATAGGGGAGGAAATTTAATACCTGCAAAAACATTTGTCGATATAAAATGCAGATGCCGCCAAAAGTGCAACCAAAAAATTTTTTCAAATGAGAGAGAGACTGCCATGAAGGCATTTTATAGATTACATAGTCAGCTTGACCAAAATATTTTCTTAAGAGGTTATATTAAAGTCAACGAAATAAAAAGAAGGCGCCCCACGAATGAAACTAAAGAACGAAGATCACATTCTTTTACATATTACTTTCGAAAAGACACACGTGATATTCCCGTTTGCAAAAAATATTTTAGAGACACTTATCAGGTGAGCGATGGGCAGATATACAAATGTTGTCCTAAAGAACAAGTTACATCTTTGATCTGCGCAAAGGCCATGTTGCAAGCAATAAAATAGATGACACAAGTGTTATAAAACATATAAAGTTATTTCCAGCCTACCGTAGTCACTACACTAGAGCTCATAATCCAAGACGACAATATTTAGATCCTGACTTAAATATTAAGAAGATGTATGAACTATACGTCACAGAATGTGAAAAGGAAAATGTAGTACCAGTGAAAGAAAAGTATTACTATAATGTGTTCTCTACAAAATTTAATTTACATTTTAAACAACCATCAAAGGATACGTGTCAAAATTGTGATGCTTTGCAAATAAAAATTCAATCCTCAGACGGTGAGGGAAAGAAGATGGCAGAAATTGAAAAGGAAACTCACTTAGAAGAGGCTGAACGGGCTCGCAGTCAAATGGCTGCCGACCGAATGGCAACATCAGAAAAAGTTTTCTTATTTTCTTTCGACTTGGAAGAAGCTTTGACCTTTCCCAAGCTGACCACATCCGTAGCTTATTATAAGCGTAATTTATATGTTTATAATTTCGGATGTCATGAATTCAGTAAAAATATAAGCCACATGTTTGTTTGGCCAGAAACTGAAGGATCTCGTGGGTCTCAAGAAATTTCATCTTGTCTAATAAAGTACATAAAGACTTACGCTACAAACTTTGAAAAAATAATAACATATTCGGATTCGTGTACCGGGCAAAACAGAAATATTAAAACTGTCTTAAGTTTATTGAAACTTGTTCAGAGTACGGAAATAAGAGCTGAGTCAATTGAAATTAAATTTTTGGTAAGTGGGCACAGCTATTTGCCTAATGACTCAGATTTTGCCATTATTGAGTCACGTGCGAAAAAAAATCAAAACATTTTTTCACCAGATGATTGGTACAATATAATCAAAACATGTAAAAAGAAAGCTCCATTTCATCTAATCCAAATGACCCACCAAGATATTTTTTCAACAAAACCTTTAGAACAATCAATCATTAACAGAAAAGTGACCGTCACAGGCTTTCCAGTAAATTGGCTTAAAATACGCTGGATAAAATTAGAAAGGTCCAAACCCCATCTCATACAATTCAAATGTGATTATAATGAAGATACAGAATTTAAAGCCATTAATTTAAGAAAATCTGTATCAGGTAGACCGCAAAGTTTGAAAAATATATATCAGCCTTTATTATATCCTAAAGGCAGAACTGTGACAAGGGAAAAATGGAGAGACATGATGGACCTGCTAAAATACATTCCTCCTGTTGAACATGATTACTATAAAAACTTGACAACAAATCGAAATGACGAATCCTCACATCCAGCTGATGAAGAAGACATTATTTATAATATTGCTGATGAATTAATTACAAATAATATAATATAACAGAACTGTGAACATTCATTTTTATGCAAAAGCTGTAATAAAAATATATAATAACTAACTTTTTCTGTAATAAAAAACTTAAAAATTTAAAGACTGAATTTAACTTTACTACTTTTTAAGTTGCCAAATTGATTAACTCCACCAGTCACATAAAAGCTGTAACATTACTGACGATTATTTTTTGGCTATTCTTTCTTATTAATTTTATACAGCGTCAGATGAAAGCTATATCTGTATTTATGCATTCTACATTATATGTGTGAATCTATATTATAACAGGAATTTTAGAAAACAATGTACATCTCATTGCTCATTTACTGAGCCTTTTCTAGTTATCATCTGCACACTCATCTAATTACTATGTGTCAATCTCTGTGCACTGATCTAATCACTATAAAGAGTGCTAGGTAAATACTAAACTTCGAAAATTGTGTGAGCTTTGGGTATCATAATTTATTACACATGTTCAGTACAATCACGTACAGCGTATACACATTTCACGGACAAAAAAAGTAATCTTAAATGTAACACGTAGTTTGCTGTAAGAGGGCTCAGTCTAGACTGTTTTTCTGCAATTTGGTAGAGTTTTTTGAATATAATAATTTATTTTTTTGTTTTGTGGAAAGCATGATTTTTGTATTTTTTTTATCTTTATTTGCAAAGTGATTCGTAAGTCTTTTAACAAAATCAGAAAAGAAGGAAATTCTGCGGCTGGAAGAAAAAACACTGCATATCACATGTTTTCACTTTCGAGATGTTTGTCATTTAAAGTTCTGGCCACCAATTCCTTTCTTGGTTTTCCATTTATTGAGCTTATCGTATTTGCATAAACTGAAATTTCTTGAAATTGTAACATGTTGCGGTATTCTCTACAGTCACTGAATACACAGCCGCGAGATCTAGGACGCTCGGAGCGTGGGCTGAGTCGAATGGTGCCGGCCCTGAGCAACGGCGAGTGCGCGTAGAGTTTGTGCGTCGTGCCGAGCCGTGAGTCTGGGGAGTGGGGAATGCCTCGTTTCTAGCTGAAGAAGCGATCTGCCGAGAACGAGGATCTTTGTCGCGTAGACCGTAGCGTTGGGTGTTTGGAAGAAATAAGTATAACTGTGACAATTCGAGCCGAGATTAATTCATACGAAATGAAGGAAGATAGCCGCTAAAGACCATAGGGCAGCAGGCGAAATAATAAAGGACAGTGCTGGCAACAACTGGCAGCGACCGTTCCAAAGATATGTCAAGACTAGTGACCGGCCAGGATCCGCATTCGTAACTGGGAATTTCTGATCGGTTTTTCGGTAAGTCTCATTATCAGTACGAATTTCTTCATTTACATTTCGATGGCTCGGACACCTTCTCTCGGCTGGGCTAATTATTCGCCAGTGCGAATTATTACACGCCACGTGCGTTACGCATATGGCGTCTTGAGAAAGCTTGCGAAACTGGAAGCACGTGTCTTCCACGTGGGCAATCGGTTCTTGCGGATATATGGCGTCGCGGCCATATTTATTTATATTAATATTCGGACAACTTTTAAAACGCCATAACTTGCTTAGAACTGGACTGAACAACTTGAATTTTGTTATTGCTTAGAATGATTAAAGAAAATAATATATGACGAAATATATATAACGAAGATTTAAGAAATGCATTTCATAGATCTCGGTAATTTATATGCATGTTGAAAATTTCAGCGGAATCGGTTGACTTTGGTATAAGCGGTAAACAATTAAAGATCGCAAAAATCGCAGTTTTGTCCTGATTTTTAATATTTCTGTCCAATAATTGTGAGAAAGTTGCTGTTTTAAAATTTGTTTAATGCTCGTAACTATGACCTTGCGTTAACTGATTTCGATGAAATTTTCGGCATGCATGTAACTTATCGAGATCTACAATTCCTAATATATTTTCTTTGCAATATGTAAGCTTATTTTCTAATAAAATGTCGCTTTATGGGCATGTCTTGTATTTATTTCTTTATTTCTAGATATCTGAAACTGTTTCTTAAGTTGTTTAATGTAAGTATTGTATAACATACTGTATAGCGTACCTGATTATACATTCACTTCAGATTGATCCTCTATAACTTGAGATATTATTTTATTGTCGTTAAGAATATGAAATCCTTTATCATTTCCATCATTTTTAATCACATTTTCTACATCGCACTCTACGCAGTGTGAAATGCACCTTGCAACATTATATATATAACTTTGTGATTACGGTTTGTTCGCTATCTGATCTTTCATGCAAAGATGAATTACTTTCACCGACTTTTAGAAGCTGTTATTCATTTTTATTCCTCTATTCGTGTTTGCTGCATCATCTTCTTTGCATTTTAATATGTTATCTTTATAATTTTTTTATGATATATACAGTAAATCTACCAATGTTATATTTACGAGACAAGAGATTAATTGTTTCTGAAGCGTCTATTAATTTCAAATTTTTCTTCAATACAAAGCACCACTCTTTTTCTCTTTTCGTTTGATTTGTGTGAAGACGTAATGAGAATATAGTTTCTGGACGAATCACATAGATACAAGTAACTGAATTAAATCGTTACTTATCTTACATTCTATGCAGGAAGACTATGCTAGAATTTCTAACTAAGAAACAAAAACAGTGTGTTGTATAATGGGTATGTCGCGTAGACTGGAGTTGGATAAGAGGAGCATCGTTCCTGACATCCAATTGTTGGTAACGGGTTACTATGTTGGATAAACACAGTCCAGATAAACGGTGTTTTACTAGTTCTTGTACTAGTTGTTCTATCATTAGTATTTATTTAAGATTGATGTCGTTTTTAAATCTCTATTTTATACGATTTTAAGATTTGTTTATAGTATGTATTTTTTTTTGTTGCAACTTGAATGTCCGAATTATATATAATATATATTATATATTATCAAATATTTCAAGATTTAATGAAAAGTATTTGTTTAATATAATGTTTTACAAGTAGTGTATAAACAAGGATTCGGACCTGGACAAACTAATCTAAATTGGAATCGAAATTGCGTAGGAAATTTCATCCTGTAACAAATGATAAAATGTCATGGTTAATAGTAAATCAAAGACCTATGCATATAAACTGTGAATCGTTTAATAGAGTTCGATGATGTACCTGCGCTGTTGTCTGTTTTTGAGTTGAAGTAAATTACCTCTCAGATGTTATACCAACAGAACTTTTATGATTTTCATTACTTTTATCGGTTTCTTTGCTTTTGTTACATGCTCCACTGCCATTAGCTTTATCTGTTTTTTCCGCTTCTTCTTCATCGTTACTACTACTGACAATAACTATTATCTCGTCATTATTGAAGGGTTTTACCGGTCTATTAGCAAATAATGTTTGCATCTATAAAATAGCATGCGATTATCCAATCTGTCAAATCTGATAGTATATTATCATTTTTAAATGAGTTTGTTTGCAAGTATACATATACTTCTGTCTTTTCTTTTTGTGCTTCCTCCTTTCTCTTATCACAATAATTTTTAATTTCTTTCCTGATATTTCCAATATCTGCAGTTGTTTCAGTAGTTTCCAAACATAGCACAAGTTCTTTTATTTCACGACTATATATAAAGAATTAATTGTAACAATACAATCGAGCTTATAATGGCAAATCAATATTTTGAAATATTACATTGTATATGCTTGACCTCTGTAGGTTATTAAAAGCGTTAGTGTTATTTTTGTTAACAAATTTACCTAATGCTTTATTTAGATCATTCACTGTTAGTATTGTTCATAGGTTTTTATTTTCAACCAAACTGGTGTCCTTTTAGTTTTGCTTGTATGTGGTTTCCACAAAATCTTAATTCTCCTAATTAAAAAACCAAACACAAATTTTACCTTCGAGCATCTTGTAGAATATCGCAATTTTTGTTTACCTCAGTATAGCTCATAATGTCAGTCGTATCCTGGAGTACTTACCGGAACTTCTTGTTTTACAGAATACAATTAATTCGTGAGAATTAGCAACTTTATCACAATATTTCTGTGCCAATCTAAAATACACATATTATTTATTTCCATTTATTACTTGTATTCGTTAATATACTAATAGAATCTTACCTGGTCGAATCGAACCGTTCTTTATCTTTCAAGTAAATTACTTTCAATCGAATATATGGCAAGACCGGTTGCTTCGGATGATTTGACAATTGTTCCGCGGTACTAGGAATCAATTCATTTTCTATGCGTCGGTCGACGATATTAAAAACTGATTCTGATAGCAATCTATCATTGTTACTTTTTATATTTGTATCATTAAGGACCAGAGTATCAAACACAAATGGTCTAACGGTTTTTAATTTCAATTTCTTCAACTTAAACTTATTACCATTTACGCTAAGTATGACAATGTGTTTGGCCTTTGATTCGCCTTCGCATAAAGAAATCGCAATCTGTAAGTGCGTTTCTTAAGCAGTAGTTTCTTATTTTTCATGCATCATAATTAATAAATAAATCTAAAAATATACCTGTTTGAGAAATGTAGTATTGTCTTTTAGAGTTAAACACGTGTGTGATACAACATTCCTGTTCCCCTCCCCACACGACAAAGTCAACAAAAGAGGGAAGGTGGGCTTCCGAAGTATATCCACGTTTAAGACATGGTGCACGTTTTTTATGTAAAACAAACAAATTAAAGCATTTCACCTATGAATGAAAATCATTTGCAATAAAAAAAAATGGAAAGACCTCTCAATACATATATGGATCTCATAAGTTCACCTTAAAATCGTTCAACATCCGTATTAATTTATCATCGTTCATGCAGCTTAAACCAAAAATTGCAACATGGGTATTACCCATTTTTATCATCAGTGGAGGAATGATCATTTTAGGGGTGGCTGTCCATTTTCCAAAATAATTTATGAAACCAGACACAGACAACAAGTCCATTTGGCCCATTTATTCCACAACCTATAATTTTGATTATAATTACTAATGGCTGAATCAATGTTGAAAAATCACTGTACTTAAACTATTGATATTATATTTCTTACTTAGATGGTCATTTTTCCCGTGAATGGAAAATATTAGCATGTCAATATTAAAATTTGGATCCTAAAAATTTACAGTTTTAAAAGTACAGTGTGGGAATGTTAATTCTGGCTCGCTCAAAAATTGGATGTTAATTGCTCTGATGAAAAAACAATCATTAATATTTGTTGTATTTCAAATACCATCTTATATTGATATTATCATATCTTGCTAACCTGGGACCCATACAGTATTTATTTAACAATTCCATACATTTTAATTCATCAGAAGTTGTTGGTTTCGCATCGTGAAATAAATCTCCACAATGAAATATAAGGTCTACATTTTTTTCCTTGCTACATTGAAGTATTTCTTCAAAAGTATTAATGCTCTCATCCGATGACTCTCCTGCTTGTATAAATTAATTATTTGCAGTATATATGTGCGTGTGTTGCTGTCAACGGTCATGATGCTACCACTGAGTAACCACATCAATGGCCTTGCCATTTTTTAATTACTGTAATGTCTCCAGTTACATTTCGAAATATGTATTCTTCGATGCATTCTCGGCATCGACTAGCGTTTGATGTTTCCAGGATTACAGAACCATATCCTTCACAATGACAACCTGCCTCACTTCTGTGGTTTCCTGCGATGGTATGCCAGCAGCCTTCAGGAAATAATTCTCTTTCTTCTGCTGCCACTCGAGACCAACATTTTTCACACAATTTGTATTCTTCAGCTTCAAACACGAGTTGCATTTTCCTTATACATTGGCATATTAAGAGATCCTCGTGCACCTCTGGATAATCAGCGGGATTTACTTCATCCTGAAAGTGATTCCAATTTTTAATTTGTGTCGGACGAACTATCGAAGACGAAGGAGTGTTTTAATTTATCCTGATGTTTCGCGATTAGGTGTCCGGTCGCATCTGTTTTTAAAATTGCATTATTTATATCCGACATCTACTATCTCGTATGGCCCGATGTAACATGGATCGAATTTACTTGTTTCAGGTTCTTTTTACACATGGACGTATTACTCCACCATAAGTTATGTCGGATTAGCTCACTTATCGTAATTCCCGAAGATTAATTCGTGGGGTGTGAAATTCGTAGCTTCGTGGACGGAGGTATTTATATGAAATCATGGCAAATGGTAAGTAGAGGTCCCATTCTTCATATGACTCGATGTATTGTTTTAGACGTTCTGTTAATACAATATATGGCTCCTTTTTAACGATCCATCTCGGCAACATGTAGCATTAGTTTCCCAAGAAACTAGTGTTTTCATCTATCGAAATGGATTTTGGTGTCTCACGTATTGCAATGAAATGACTCGCGGACGCGTCAGCTATTATCATGGCTTTAATATCTGATAAAGCAACTGCTAACCAATACTTTTTTAAATTGTCTCACATAGTTAAAATGTAGCGATTTCCATTGATTGTTTTTGGAAGTAGTCCAAATGTGTCGATGGCAAGTTCGTCAAAAGGTTCCAGAGATGTGTCCGTAATAATCACGGGTTGACGGGTTTTGTTCTGATAAGTGAACGAATGAATTCTTGTGAATCTTTTCTCATTTCGGGGCAGTGATATTTTTCTTTTAACCCTTTCGGTACGGAGGACCTGGCCGCGGTTATACATTCGTGGAACGAGGAAGTTTTTCGCAAGAGTGGTTGCACTGTCCGACAGCGTAAACCGCGAAAACATGTTTTGCGGCATTCATAGAAATCTCGAGCGTGATTGACACTAAACTTTTCATTCGGACCACGACATCGGTGACTGACGCGGAATTTAACGTGTTTGAAAAACATTTCTAAAATGTTTATACTGCTTAGTCGTAACCTAAACCAATCCTCGGCAGAAAACCGATTTCGACGGTATCTTATCTCGCGGATCAGACGGAAGGACAGACAAAACAGGCATGGCGCTTAACGTTTTAAAATCATATCTTTTTCTTTACAGTACATTAATTAAAGTAAATGGCATTGATATAAATAATATGGTCCAATATTACAAAATTAAAATAAATAACAAAATTAATAGTGTAACATAATAAATAATAAAACTAATAGTGAAATATAATCAACGACAAAACTAATAGTGTAACTTGGTGTGATAGTTTTCGAAACAAGGGGAAACGCGCAAGCCCACATTACATTGTTCGCACTGATACTTGGATTCACGTCTCACACCACCAGCCGCACATACAACACATCTTCGTTTTCGATCTTTTTTCCCCGACTGATATATCGAAGGAAAATGTCCCCCTGTGAGCCGATGATATTCATGATTCTTGTGTTATTTTTCTAATATTTCCTTAATCAACTGAAGGTGAAATTTCGCCATTGGGATTTGTTTTTTTGTGGTGTGCTTATATAGGCAGTATGCGTTTTGGGCTTTAGAACAATTTCATTTTTTCTTGACTTCTTAGGTACTTCTGCAAATTCTGCGGTTTGGATAGTGAAAAGCATATAAAATTTCTTTCTATCAAACCATTTCATTGCAAACAGATTTTCAGATGAGCGGAACACTGCCTTTCCTTTTTTCAATTTATCAGTTATTTTAAGCATCTCTTTCCGTCTTCTTTGCACAGTGCCACAAGCGTTCGTACTTTTTTCGTGGGGTAGGTTGAACAATATGGGACTGGAAAACCAGTTATCCAGATAAATACAATAGTCTTAGTTGCCAACCCAATGGCCTTTGTTTAGAAAAGGTTGCAAAAGCGACATTACAAAGTTCCCTGGCTTTCCAATATATTGATATTCGGTAGCTACAGTAGCACTAGCCCCACAATAAATGATTATATCTTGGATATAATCCGTCTTGCAGTCACAAAGTGGGAATGATTTTATACCAAACCTACTCCTTTTCGGGGGAATATATTGTTTAAATGAGAGACGGCCTTTGTAGAGGAGTAGACTTTCGTCTATACATAACCGCTGGTATGGCTGAAATGCATGTTCGTAGCATTTCCACTACTTCATTTATTTTGTATAAACGATCAGCAGTGCGACCGACTATGTCCGTAAAATGCAACACTTTCAATAATGAAAAGTAGCGATCTCTACTCATAATTTGACTGAATATATCGCTTCGGAGAAGCTTATCTTTAGACCAATATTCATTTAAGGATAGCTTTTTGGTTCGCGTCATTAATAACGACGCAGCAATAAAACAATATAATTCATCCACTTCCATCCCTTCTGAACCCTTCTGTCGACACCAGTAATTGTTTGTTTTTTCCACAATAAATTTAACTAAATCTTCAGAAAAAAGTAGTCTGAAGTAATCCAAAATTCTCGACGAACGATTTAAATTGTTCCCAACTACTCCCGAATGATGTGGCGTAACATCATGAATTTTTGGACTGAGCTTCTTTGATGTCCATTTGATGCTAGAAGGAGTATCAATTCGTACTTCAGGCTCTTCTGCTTCTTCAGATTCTGAGGTGCTAAGTACACGTGCTCGATTGTTCCTCCTTTTGCGAAATGCTAAATTATATTGATTTTCTTCATCAGAATCTCTTTTGGAATCAATGATTTCTTTTATTCATTGTTCTCCTTTCAAGCGTTTTACACTCATCCTGAAGGGAACTAAATTCAAATTGTAAGTTATACATTAAAAAAATTAACGATATAAGCAAACATTCCAATTTATTTTTCGTAGCTTATCTATATATTATAAAACATATATAATTAAGGCACGCTGTTGACTGTTACTAATTATATATTATAATGGAACGATTAGAACAGCCGGGAATTTTAAACACAGAATAGTAAAGTAATGTGTACTATAGAGAGTAATCATACCCACATAACTTTCCGTTGGTGCTGTTCACGGTGCCCACATAAAGTGCCCACATAACTTTCCGTGGATGCCGCCAATAGGCGGCGGTAGTACCGAAAGGGTTAATTGATTTAAGGTTTCCGTTACACCCTTGTGACCTGCGATTAATCTACTGCAAGCTTCTCCTATTAATTTTCATCGAATTTCATCTGCTGGTGTGACAATGTTATTCGTGTTCGTAGGTTGTGGCAAAACTGGGCTAATATCTGGTTCGTCTCCATCAGTTGAACTGCTGTTCTCCTGGGATTTAGATTCGCAATCAGGTATAGACTAAGTTATACTTGGTTCACTGATCTTGGCAGGTGAGATTATTGGTAGATGTAATGGCGTAGATGAGGCTCCTGGGAGATTGTAGATGAGTGGTGTTTGCATCATTGTTTCTTCTAATCTTGGCTTCGCTGTTATCACAGTTTCATCTATTGAATTGCGTTTGCAAAAGATGCTTGGGTCGTCGATTTGGTTATTTGGATATTTGGACGTTTGGCTCTCATCGAGAGTGTGGGTTGTGGATGTCTTAAATGAATTTAACGCTGTCTTAAATTCCCACGTTTTCGACGTTATGTTCGACGTTCTTTTCCTGTGGCTGAATAATTATTCTTGAGCGAATTTAAAGTACGTGAAAGATAAGCTATGAAAAATATGTCAGGAATGTTCTTCGTATGTCACACTTCCAGTGAGCATTTTCTATGACTTCAATCAACTTTCTACTTGACATTATTAAAACCCCAGAGTAACCATGAGAAGAAAATAAAATAAAACATTTGTCTACAAACTCCTATTAAAATTTGGACGAAACACGCAATAGAAATTACAAAAATATTAGTTTGCATAATTGCCTAAGTATTCTCCATGTTTTTTATTATGTTGACTTATATGACTAGACATTTTCGGAATAATAGAGAATGTTACCTTTCATCTTTTGTAATACACTGGTTTACACTAACCGATGATTTTCGAAAAAGGATTTCATAATTTTGGTATTTTAAATAATGTTGTACACATAATAAATCATCTCATAGGTGTACTTTAAAAGTAGCTGAAAAAATTCTTTTTAATGATAATATAATAATTTAAATCTCTGTAGTTTCGGGAAAATACTCTTTATATTATACTATGTTGTAATACCACATAGTGTTTGTTTTAATTAGTTTTATTTAATCTGATCTTATTTTTATTAATAAATATTTAGCGTTATTTATGAAACTTACATTTATAGGATAGTAATGCATAAATGCCAGCTGAAAACGTGATCATTTTCTTATATCATTATACTCGAGGTAGGAAAGTTAATTCTTAATTCTATCAATTCAAACGAATTCTGCAGTATTTATGGAGTATTTTTTGTTTCCAATAGATCATTTTGGACATATGTTGCACAATGTAGTCATCGAGACGAGTTTTTATATTTTTTCGATCGGATGTACAATTTACACATTTTTGTCCCGATGTCGCGTTCAGTTATGGTTCGTGAAAGAAATTATTCGTAATAAGACTTAATTCTGTTTGTACTATGCACAGTATTGAACTATAAGAATTATACATATATCTGTTTGAACTGTTCAAACGAACACGGTAACATACAGTGTATTTGTATGTATGATAATAAGTTTGCTCGAAAAAATTTGAACGCAAATTGTTATATTAATTTTAATGTACAATTCATAACTCCTACTATCGTATAGTTTAAAGCTAACGAGAAGACTTTTGCGACGAACATGCCCGCACTGTTTATAGTCATCTCCTCGTCAAATCTGAATAGTGCATATAGCGGCTTGAGTACGAATCATGCATAATTAAAGTGTGGATAGTAAAGTATTATTATACTACTTTCATGCTTACTATAGCGAAGACAACCTGCAAAATTGACATCACTTTTTTCATCACTTTTTTAAATCGTGGGTTTAAACATCAATGTAGAGTATTATCAGAATCTGAATCATAATGTTTTATGTGAAATATTATATAATAGAATGAACCATCTACATCTCACAGTTGTATGTATTTACGTAACCGGAGGATGAAGTTTTGGAAATATGTAGTACCCGGGAAGGCTCATAAAGTGCAGAAATAAGTTAAATGTTCGACAATTTCCAAAATTACTAGTTTATTATTCTTCTCAAATTTCCAAATATGTTGCAAATGTATCTTTTCGTTGGGAAGGATGAATTGGAGGAAGGATTGGAAGGATGAATTGGATAGTGGACTGTATGGTAAAAAACGCTGGTGTAATAACGCTAAATATGTTTTAACCAATAAGATTCGTACAGAGGAGGTTATAGATGATGTACAATAGAATGATGAAATGTGACGATGTGTCGTGAAGGTCATGAATGATACGATTAAGCGATCAATTTATGGCTACAAAGCTGTATCGAAATTTGCAAGCGCAATCGGTTGTAGCGAAGCTAGGCTGCAAGCGCAAAAGTATTACAAGCGTAACGTGAATCGCGTGCACAATAGCAGAGAAGAATTACAAGCGTAACTATATGTATCTACGTAACAGTAGCTGCTAACTCATGACAAATGAAAACTAACCACGGTCGCGGTGTGAGGGCCTATTTATTTCGTTGTGAATATTGAAAACTAAGCAGAACTGAATGTTCGTTACAGTGTACGATGGCAATGCCCTAACGAACAACGTTGCATGGGAAACGACGGAAAATAAATAATGGTCGCGCTAGAATTCTTATGCATCGATCCAAGTGATACCAGTAAAGAGGAGGTAATCGACTGGCGATTTAAAATTGATCGATTTGATTTTAGACACACGAGACTATTTTCTTCAGCGTACTGGATCTGTATTGGAAAATTTATAGTTGGGTCGGGTTGTTGCTTGACAAATTTCCAATATTCGGAATCAGCAACGGAATCGCCAACATCTAATTTCACCACAAATGAAGAGTTGCATTAAATGGAACATTCAGATTGAGAATACTCCATTTTTTATTACTGCAGAGCTGTGCATTCTTGGTAGTTTGCAGGTCATTTCTTGTACTCTACGCGCCCGAAATAACTAAATGAGTTTCTGTAGTGGTTATGATATACAGGAAGAAAAGCAGTGCAACACCCACTCTTATGTTATTCATCGAAACCAAATTATTCGAAATGCATTAATGATACTACTGCAGCTTGGTTTCAGTAGTCGAAGAAAACTATGGCTGGGCTATTAATTATCTCATATCTTTCGATATTGGAGCGATGCTTCCCTAAGTATTAATTATAGGTAAATATAGCCATTTTCAAAGCATGTTCATAACTATCAATCTCAATTTCCAAAGTATTTGGAAATTTGGTTCCATAATTTCAAATAGTGTGATATACATAACCAGAAATGTAACTTGCAGTGGATACATTCTCAATAAACGGGCAACAAATATTAATCACATAATGAAAAATACCAAGATTGCACGATTCCTACTAAACATTCAAGTGGAAATTTAGAAAGCAGGAATTTGTTTGCTTGAAGATTTACGGCTTTAATCGTCACCAAAAACCGATTGGATCAATATGGAGATTGAGTGATGCAGTTTTCATGTCAAGATTCACGTCAGTGTTCAGCAGATATCTAGAAGACTGGTTCTTCTGCTTGAGACTTTGTATGGCGCGATTGCGGAAGTAATCAACAAGAAAAGGAAGACTACATTGATCTGAATTTCGATGTACTTTTGGAGCAAGGATATGAGATTTGATGTTGGATCTTTCATACCGAACTTTCCTGAATTTGGTTAACAGTCTGAAACATTTACTTCTCGGGGTGAACAGGATCGGAAGTGATTGTGCGAAGTCGTGTATATTATCTATGAATCAAATTGTGCAGTAATGGCACTAAACGTCATGTAGAAGCAAACTTGAAATCTGAATCGGTAATTTTTATTTACACGTCATTATTTGCTGTTGCTTTCCATTAGTTAAAAACTTGCAACCATATTTGGATAACAAGCAATACAGCTTCAGAGGATTGATTGCCTTGCTACTTATTTCTACATTCAAATCCTACTGTCACTAGAGATATTGCTTTCTTGAGTACGTTGATCAATTTACCGTCTGTTTCCGATTCTGACACGATTAAATCAAATACTCTAGATTTATAAAAATCCATGTTTATATGATCAATTTGGAACATTCATTCGATGAAATTGATAATGCAGATTTTCTAGTTGTAGCAAATTTTGCGAGGATATAACCTTGTTGTCTATTAAGTAAGCTAGAGTAGGTATGTCGAATCTTTTCGAGCAAACTCAAGCATTTATAGTATTACAGTGTTAATGCAATTAATAAACTTATTCCTGAGGTTTTTCATAGTAGTGTTATTGGTTTAAATAGGTCTATGATTTATATCGAACAGTATTTATCGCAGTTATTCTTGTGAAATGGAATCGCGTTGTATATTATGTGCTTGAGTACGAACGCTGTGTATTTCGAACCTGCAATTTGGTACTATCACTGATTGTGAGACACTGCATTGGTTTAGGTTGAAGTACGGAAAAGACTCGGTCAGGAAAGTAATTTTTCATTCTTATTGGAGGTTTTGTAAACGTTTTTAAAAAAGACAGAAATGGTAAATGTTTATTGTTTACATAACAGTGCAATAGATTTCTCGCAATATTTTGGGTCGTAACATTCCAATTTCAAAAAATCCTTCTCGCTAACATTGTTTCTATGTGAAATGAAGTTATTTGCATAATTTGGGCTTGATCGAGTTTCGGAAATGCGTTCGAGACTAGTTTCGGAATGACAATATTTTTTAAGTAATTTTGACATTTTCGAATTTTGTGAACCTCATAGATTATTTAAAACATTATATTTTATTTAGGACAGTAATTTAAATAGTTAGAATATTCAAAAATCTTATTTCTCTATAATCAAAAATAATAAATTATCTTTGATATAATTAATCAAGTTAATGCGAATGAACTCCTGGGGCGAATTTTACTTCTCTATTATATCGTATTCTATAGATGCTATTTTTATCGTTGCTATATAGGATGCTCTTTTCTACTGGTACGTTTCGAAATGTGGTTCTGATGTTTTCATGACACTCAACAACTATCTGCTACCATCACGGAAGTTGTCGAGTCGTCTCATCGGATACAGATAACGGCTTTGATTGTGGTAGGCTTCAGCGAGGTTCGTCGTGATTTGGTAGAATGACATCATCCATTGGTTCGTTGAATTCCAAGAAATTTCTGAGAATTTACCTTGTCTTGGTACTGGAATTTTAAAGTCTAATGAACATTCGTTGATACGTAATACATATGTGGCATTATTGTTAATTGTACCGTTATTTGTTAATTAAATTTAGATCTTACATGTGCAATTTTCAATTTGTTAGTGTGTACTATACGTAGATTACCTCCAATTAGTATTTCTATTCGGCAAGATTTCTACAACTTTGTGTGGACTACTATATTGGTTACAAAATTTTCCTATTTTAGACTCTTTCATAAGTTAAATTAAATCTAATGGTTCATAAACTTCTTTAATTTGCAAATTTGAATTTTGTCGTCGTTTTCTATTTAACATTTCATCATGATTTTTAGGACTAGAATTTATTATATCGTTCGTCGATAATTGTTCGACAGGGATTTCAGGTTGTGACGGTGCTTCTTGAGCTTCGGGAGTTGGGATGCGTAGATTATCTTCTCTTTGAAGATAATCAATATTATCGTTTTGATAATCTTGAGAAGACAGATCGACATCGAAAGTTAATGGTTCGCTATTGTGTTCGTCGCGGCCTAAATCATTTTGCGGGATATTTTCGGAGGGAACGTTCTTTACGGCAGACTTTTGAATGTCGTTCGCGCTGAAATTTTCGAGGAACTTTACATCGCGCGCGATTTCTACCCGTTTTGCATCCTTATTTCATATTCGATATCCCTTCGAACATTCGGAATACCCGACGAAAGTCCCCTTTCGCGAACGTGGTTCAAACTTCCCTTTATTCGGATCGTTATTTAGAAAATAGACGTCGCATCCGAAATCGCGAAAGTGTTTAACGACGGGCAGCTTCCCGTAAAGCCTCTCAAAAGGAGATTTTCTGGCTGTAGCTTTTGACGGACATCGATTACGAATATGATTCGCCGTCGATACGGCTTGTGCCCAATAAGATCGCGGTAGACCGGATTGCGCGATTAGACATCTCGCCGTTTCTACTATCGTCCGATTCTTCCACTCGGCTACCCCGTTTTGCTGTGGATTGTATGCGACCGATAACCTACGTTTAATCACGTTATCGCTTAAGAATTTATCAAACCGCGAATTTATATACTCCTTCCCATTATCCGATTGTAGGAATTTCATCTTGCGACCGGTCTGATTTTATATATAGTTCTTGAATTCTCGGAACGCATCAAATACTTGGTCCTTTGACCTTATAAACCGAACTTCGCACCACCTAGAATAATCGTCAATGAACGTGACGAAATATCTGTTACCTGCGTGTGAGTGCGTTCGCATGGGGCCGCAGACATCGCTGTGAATTATTTCTAAGACTTCCGTCGCACGCTTCGATTGTTCCGGAAACGGCGTTTGCTAATTAAAACGGCTAATTAAAACATAAATAAATAAGGCAGTAGGTGTGGGGTGAGGAGTTGGGATGGGTGGGTTAGGGTGAGGAGGATCTATTTACAAGGGAACTTAAAACTAATGTTGCTGTTAAGCATTTTGCGCTATTTAAGGATTGTATACAGGTCTTAAGACAATCACTGATAATAACTAATGACCTTTGTTTTTCCGGAACTTAGTCTATTTTTTCACTTTTTACGGGTTCTTCTGCGGAGTTCGTCAATGTGCCTGGCGTCGTTAGCTAGCCAGGAGTAATCTTTGTTTAGTCTATCCCTGTCCATTTTGTCCTTGATAGAGAGTGCTGTTGAGTAGTTGGATTGTTCTCGTATGTATTTGTTGTCGTCTGGATTGATTTTCTTATTAGCGGAGTGTCTATTCCTATGGTAGATTATGGGTAAGTTATGTTGATCTTGGATTATTCCATTATGGTCACAGAAGAGGAACAGCTCTGGGTGTATGTAACCTGAGCTTAACTTGTTGGGGGTCGTCTCTTTTTCCGTTTTCATTGTGTCTATTATTATTTGATTTTTGGTGTGGCCAATCCTGCTGAAGTAATTTCGGGTGAGTTTTAAGTTGAAGCAGTCTATTCTTGGTATATCAGCTTTTGTGTATATTTTAATGTTACTGATTCTTTTGGTGTAATTTGATTCAGCTGTTCTATATCGGCCGAGGCATGTTCTTAAGCATGATCTTTCAAATCTTCTTATTTTTTCTATAATTGTTGGCCCGGTGTTCCAGAATATGGGTGCGGCATACGTTAATATGGGTCTAACTAATAGCTGGTAGCAAATAAGTTTGGCTTTGGTGGAAAGATTTTTGTTGTAGAAAAGTCTAGAGTTAGCTTTGAAGGTTCTTCTGGCTTTGTCCAGTTGCGTAATGTGGTGTTTGTTCAGTCTTAGTAGATGATCCAGTTGTACTCCTAGATATTTTACTAGCTTTTTGGGGGGGATTTCAACAGTTTCGTTAGTGTGAATGTTTTTAGCTGTGATTGTTGCTTTTTCTATCTTTACTACGTTTGAGTATTTGATTTGTTTTACCGGTCTGCGGAAGAATATTAGCTCACTTTTGGTGGGATTAATTTTCAAGTTCCAGTTTTTATAGTAGTCAGTGATGTGGTTTAATGTCATTTGTAGTGAGTTTTTGATTTGTCCTCCGCCCGTGTTAGCTTTGTAGATTATTAAGTCGTCCGCGTAGGCAATCGAGTGTAGTCTGTCTACGGTGTTGAGTCCGAATTCGTTTATAACTTCGCTATTATAAATGTTGAAGAGTATTAGTGATGTTACTGTTCCTTGTTGTAGGCCTTCTGAGATGTTGAATGTGGTGGTAGACATTTTCGTTCCGTCCCATATGCGGAACGTTTTTCCTTTGGTCATATTTGCTATTAGTAGGATTAGTCCTGCTGGAAATTGGTATTTGTCTAGTTTATGAATTAGCCCATTATGCCAAACTGAATCGAATACTTTTTCAAGGTCTAGCAATATTGCCCCCACTGTCAGTCCGTTGTGTAGGTAATTGTTGAGGTCAGAAGTTAATTTGTGAATTGCGTGTGTGGTAGAAAGTTTATTCTTAAATCCGAATTGGTTATCTGGTATAATATTGTGTTCAAATGTTCGTAGTGAGACTAATGGGTCTGTAGCTTTGTGGCTCTTCTGGGTTTTTACCTTTTTTTAGTATCGGTAGGATTTTAGCTTGTTTCCATCTGTTTGGGTAATAGGCGTGGTTAATTGCATTATTAAAGAGTATCGTGTAT
The DNA here is from genome assembly GCF_051020955.1 of Megalopta genalis. Taxonomy (NCBI): domain Eukaryota; kingdom Metazoa; phylum Arthropoda; class Insecta; order Hymenoptera; family Halictidae; genus Megalopta; species Megalopta genalis. Next base: position 47,230 of record NW_027476118.1, read on the forward strand.
TCTATTATGATGGTTGTCGGTAGATTTTTTATGGCTATTGATGGGATGTTGTCCAGCCCTGACGAAGTCTTATTATTTAGCTTTTTGATAATTTCGCTTACTTCACTGCAAGAAATGAAATGATTGGTTTCTTTATCCAGGTGTACTGGCCTGTATGCTGGGTTAGCGTCTGTGAATGTTGTAAAAGTTGCCTTTGTATCTGTCATTCTTTTTGCTATTTTGCTATATTTATCTGTTGTTTCGTCTGCCAGTCTTTTGGTGGTTGTATTGGTGTTAGTGTATCTTGGTGAATTTATTCTTTCCAGATACTTTCCTATTATCTCGAGTTTAGTAATCGGATCTGTAATGTAAAGTTCGTTGTTGTCGGTCCTGTCTGGTAAACTTTTCGCTACTTCTTTGTTAAATTCGTTTTTGTTAATATCAAGTCTGAGGTTTTCGATGCTAATGTGTTTTTGTGGTCTCAATATCCTGTTAATGGTCGGGAAAAATTCATTGGCGTTCTTGAAGTTATATTTTTAATGATGGAGGCCCAGTATGCGGTTGCAGCTTTAGAGATTTCAATGTGGAGTTTTTTATTGAGTATTTTTATTGTCCGTTTAATTCTGTTCGTCTCTTGTCTGCTGTGCTTGCTCGAGCTTTGGTACCTGATGAAATACAACCTTGATATTAGGCATGATTTTGCCGCGTGTAGTTTTTTAGTGTTATTGCTAATGTATTTTTGATAATAATTTTTATTGCTAGGTTTATTTGTTGGGACTATTCCTTTAATTGTTTTTGTGATAAGCAGTTCGAGGTAGCTGATACCTTCGTCTATTTCATTTATCGCGAGAATCCTATTACCCGGTAGTTTATTTTTTAGGTGCTTATCGGCCCGTTTGGCGAATTTTCGCCAATTAGTTTTTTTATAGTTGAATGAGTGGGGTTTAGGAGGAGTTGGTGTTATTCCTTGGAACAGTGTGGTTGGTTCTATTGCGAATGTTAGTGCATTATGATCGCTATCGTATGGGTTTGTCCTTATTTTGTTGTTGTTGAGGTTCAGTATTTCTAATCTGCTGTCTGTTATGCAGTAATCCAGGAAAGAGTTTGCTTTGGTGTACGTAGGGTTGGCAGCTGCGTAGATTGTTGTTTTATGTGATATACTGTTGTCGACCTCCCATTGTAGTAATCGTCTGCCCCTGTCATTCGTGTTTGAATCACCCCATTGTGTATTTCTGGCGTTTATGTCGCCGGCTATGATGAAGAAACTGTTTTCGTTGTCCAGATGAAAGTCTTTGTAAAGTTGTTCGAACTCGATTATGAATGTGTTTTTTGTGGATTGTGGGGCGTATATGCTGAAGATGAGTAATGTTTTTTTTTAGTTTACTATTATTTTTATCACTGTGTATTCTATGATTCTATTTTTCTTTGAGTTTGGGTATGGGACCATGGTGTAATTGATGTTGTTTTTTATAACTATTGCAGTACCTCCGCCTCTCGAGTTTGGAGCTCTGTCTGTCCTAATTATGTCGTAGTTGTTTAATTTCAGTTTGTGTTTGTTGTTAAGTTTCGCTTCTGAGATCAGTATAATGTCGTGTTTGTAAGCTTCAATATATTTTTGTAAGTCTAGTCTTTTTTTAATTGTGCACAGTGAATTTACATTTATCGCTGATATTTTGATTGGGTTGCTGGTGGTTGTGTGAGCCATTACTCGATTGACCATTGAGCTAAATAATCGATTCTCAGTGTATTTTGGGTGATTTTATTATTGAAATCGACTAGTTGCTCTTTGATTTCGTCTAAGCTACTTCTGAATATATCAAGTATTTGGCTTATATTTATGTTGTTGTCCGTTACTTGAAATTGTGTTCTTTCGTTGCTGTTGGTCAGCATTCTTGGGGGTAGGGGGGTGGGGGCGGGGGTGGGGGGGTGAGCCTTTCGTTTCTGGTGTGTGTTTCGGGTTGTGCCATATGTTGTGTGTATGGAATTCTATTGTTTTTTGTGATGTTTGCGTATGAAATACTCGGGTCAATTTGTCTGTGAATTTTTTGTGTTTTTTCGAAAGCTTTTCTGTTTTTGTTTTCGTGTTCTTGCTTCTTCATGTTCATTATAGACATATATGGGCAGCCCAGGTAAGAGGCCGGGTGCCCATTTTCCCCGCAGTTAGCACATTTTAGCACGTTTTTATTACCTGATATCTCGATGTTGCATTTTCCCGGTTTATGGCTTTGTGCGCATTTGACGCATCTGTACTCCATATTGCAGTTAGAGCTGGCGTGACCTACTCTTTGGCAGTTTTTGCATTGGAAAATTTTAGGCTTTCTAAGCCTTTCCCATCTTATTGATTGGCTTAGCAGTTTTTTGATTTTGAGTAGCTCCGGATGATTGCTATTTTTGTCTATTTGCACTATAAAATGGTATTTATTGCTATTTGTGCGGTCAAATTGTAGTTTGTTAATTTTGGTTATGCTTATGTTATTGATTTTGAGTTCTTCTAATGCAGCCATTACCTCAGCTTCATTGAAGCCCCCTCGAATGCCCTTAAGGACGAATGATTTGTTTTTAAGATGGCTTGGGGTGAAGGAGTGGAATTGGAGGTTATTGTCCTTCAGGATTTCCATGCTTTTAACCACTTGCGGTGCAAAGAAATTCTCGGTTGCGCGTGCCAGAACAATCGAGCGGGAATCACTTCGCGGCGCGTTCAGCGGGTGAGTTCCAGAAGAGAATATAAAGAGGCAGAAGGATAAAATTACATCTGTATCAATACTAAATTTATTTATTAATAATCTTGTAGGGTGTGATACTTTTCAAAACAACTTGGAATGTGTAACGCTACAAGACATGTTTTACGCTCCCATGTAGTTCCACTCCGTTTTTTATGTTTAGCGCATACTACGCACCTCCGTTGTGGATTTTTTTTGGCGTTTGTAGGTGGTATATTTCTTGGGAAATGTCCCCATTGCTTCGCTTGTAAGCGACTCGGAGCATTTCCAGCAGACATCCTTCCACGTCTTTGGTAATCAGGAAGACATACTGTTTCTAAAATCTGTTCGGCTACATCGATTCGAAACTTCGAAAAAGAATACTTTTTACATTTTGGTATTTCCATTTTTTTGCAATATAAAATATATGAATTGAGCAGTGCCATATCTGCTATGTAAAAAAATATTTTTTTATAAGTTTTAACGTATTTTCTCATTAATTTAAAAGATGATAAATAACTATCTTGCAGATCCACTCCACCCATACCCTCATTGTATTCCAAAACGATGTTAGGCTTTGTTGTAAGGCTATTATTATTTTTCCACCTCTTTTTTTCCACTTCGACCATCTCAATTTTTGTATGTTTCGTGGACATTACATATATGTCTTTTTTGTCTTTCCATTTTGCAACCAAAATTCCATTACAGGAGCGCGATATCACGTCAGAACGTTTTAGTTTTGCAGCTGCGAGTTCTTTAGGCATATTCTTCCTATTGCATCTCACTGTTCCTATGGCATTAATTTTTCTAGACTGTAACTTTTGAAATAGGCTTGGCGAAGAATACCAATTGTCCAAAAATAGAGTATGCCCGTAACCAGTTAGTACTGTGGACATAAGCATTGTGACGCTTTCAGAGACACCTACATTCGCATTTCTGTCTAAATCTTGACCAGTGTAGATTTTGAATTTAATGCAATAACCCGACTTGGATTCACATAACTTATAAAATTTCACTCCAAAACGTGCTCTTTTGGACGGATTATACTGTTTGTACAAGATCCGACCCGTGTACTTCATTAGCGACTCATCTAACGAAATGTATTCCGCGGGAGTGCAAATATTTTGAAATTTCTCATTAAAATAATCGATTACACTCCGCACTTTACATAAACGATCGTCATTATCGTTTACAACTTCGTTATCAGTAAAGTGCAAAAAGCGTGAAATTTGTGCAAATCTCCAATAGGGCATTGTTTTTCGAAATATTGGTGTCTCGATTACGCTTTTTTTAGACCAATATGACTGCACAGTAGATTTTTTGACATGGGACATCAAAATGCACAAAGCAAAATACGCATGTACTTCATCTATATTGGTGTCCCACCAAATGTCTTCAAATTTTCGTAATTTGCGGTTTTCATTTTGTAGTGTTTGACTGGCGTAACGATTAGTTTCTGTCACAATAATTTTCCAAAAGTCTTCTGCTAATACTTCTCTTGTCATTTGTAAAGCTGTGACATTTTGCCCAACAAGAATATGTATTCTAGATATTCTTGAATATTCCCATACTTGCGTCATATTTTCCGCGTCTTTCCAAATCCATTCCTGGGATGAAACATTCCTTTCTCTATTCTCATTCTGAACATCTTCCTCGTCGTCAGATATAATTCTACGCCGATTCCGACGTGGAAAAACAATTTGTTCTAAATCACTGTCAGATTCTACATTGTCTTGTCTTCTCCGTTTATTTATAGAAATAACATCACTGGCTTCGCTATCACTTTCCATTTTACAGTCTGGGGTCAATACTAATAACTTTACACGATGAAGAGCAAGCAGAAACTGTGCCTCGGTAAAGAATTTTATTGAACAGTGGACATGCCACGCACGTCATTTATCTTTCTGTAACAATAGCCCAACGTCGTGCGTAACACGTCGCTGGCGTTTCGGTAACAAAAGCATGTTGACGTGCGTGGCACGTCTTTCCACCGCAAGTGGTTAAAGTGAGCAGACTCATCACTGGCGTTGAGCCTCACAGTATCTTCGTCTAGTTGTTTTACCATAAATGACTCTGTGTTAAGTTTATTTTCTGAAATCAATGCTATTATAGTTTTTATCTTTGATTTTGTTATATATATTGGTGGCATTCTGCCCTTCCCTTTTGGTGTGGTGACATTTTCGGGAGTCCCCTGCGTTTCTTTGTTCTCAGCGCACTCTGCCGCGAGGAGATTGTAAAGGGTGTCCCAAAATTCACGCAAGAAATAATTTTGATAGAAAACACAGGTTTATAATTAAAAATTGTAAATTTTTTATTGATTTATATAGTATACAGTGTAGGGTTATGTATGGAATAGCATATCGGGTAAATGGCCTCCACGACTTTGCTGGCACATACGCACTCTTTTGTTGAAATTTTCCATGATTGTTTTGCATAAATGTGGCTGAATTTCGTTGATACAGCGCTCAATTTCCTCCTTCAAGGCGTAGGTGGTCGTGGGCTTGTTGACATAAACCTTAGACTTCAAAAAACCCCAAATAAAAAGATCCAACGGCATTAAATCGCATGATCTGGGCGGCCAATTCTGATCACCAAAACGGGAAATTACACGACCAGGAAATGACTCATGCAGTAATTGAATTGTTTCTCGGGCTGTATGGCATGTGGCACCGTCTTGTTGAAACCACATGCCGTCCACATCCATGTCTTGCAATTTTGGCACAAAAAACTGGATTATCATGTCGCGATAGCGAGCACCATTAACCGTTATTGTCTGACCAGCTGCATTTTCGAAGAAGAATGGTCCGATGATGCCTCCAACCCAAAATCTGCACCAAACAGTGACACCTTGTGGATGCATTTGTTTCTCAACAATCACTTGTGGATTTTCTGAACCCCAAATGCGACAATTTTGTCGATTAACAAAGCCATCCAGATGAAAATGAGCCTCATCGCTGAAGATGATTTTGTTCGAAAAATCAGCATCCACTTTTTGTTGTTCTATAATCCATTCAACGAACTCTCTTCGCTGTGCGTGGTCAGTAGGCTTCAGTTCTTGAGTCAATTGAACTTTGTGAGCATGAAGATGCAATTCTTGACCACGGCGCCGAATTGATGTTCCTGGACTCTCAGCAACACTCTCTCGAACTGCTTCAATGTTTTGTGTTGGACGACTTGTTGAAGGACGGCCAGACTGTTTAACCCTTTCGCGGCGGAGCGCTCTGAAATGAGTTGCGCTCTAAGCAGCCGATGCCAGATCGACCGCGCGGACAAAATACGCGAGTCGTTCCGAACGCGGTGTGCGGAGCTGATTTTGCTGGTCATTTCTCTAACGCGGCTGGCCGGCACGCCGATCAAACAATAATATTAATAATAATAACAATTTTAGTAATGTTTAACAATCTTTAATAATCTTAGATAATTTTTAATAATATTCCTTTGTGTGGTACAATCTAAAGCAGGGTTCAATACATAAACCAACTTTACAGTCTTTACATTCAAATCGAGTTTCGGTTCGCTTTTTGTGTTTGCTGCAAACCACAAATTTCCGCCGACCGTTCTGCCGCTTTCCTGTGGGATTGATATATTTGGATGGAAAATGTGTTTGAACCAAACGTAACAGATTATCTTTGGATGCAGTTTGGCCTCCAGACTTACTTTATTTGAATATTTGAGTAGAATTTCTCTAATGAGACGTAAATGAAATTTCGCAAATGTTATATTCTTTTTTGTCGTAATTTTGTAAAGTATGTAAGTATTGTAAATCGAAAGGTCCACCATACGGAAAAATAATTTCTTATACCATTTTAGAGTTTTACGAATAGTATTAATGGAATTTAAAATCATATCCGTTTTATCAACTGCTCCCATAACGCGATTATAGTCTACTACGACAGTTGGTTTTAGAATTGGTCTTCCCGTTTTAATATCATTTCTTTTTGTTTCTGTATACTGAGCAGAATGATAACTTGATAACATTAGCACTTCTCTTTTGTCCATCCATTTTAGTGCTAATAATTTATCCGTAGATTGAAATGCAACTTCGCCTTTGCATAATTTATTGGATATATTAGGCATTCCACGTCTGGTTTTCTTCACGGTTCCAAATGCCTGTGTCCTATTGTGATGTAAGAGAGAAAATAATGCCGGGCTTGAATACCAGTTATCGGTGACCAAAACATGACCCTTATTTAGATACGGTTCCATCAACGTCATGACAATATTTCCTGATTTTCAAATTTCTGCTAAATTATTGTTTGTTATATCCGTGCGCGCTCCACAATAGACAATAAAATCTTGGATATATCCAGTATAACAGTCACAAATAACATACGACTTGATGCCAAATCTGTTTCGTTTCGAAGGTATATACTGCTTGAAGAAACATCGTCCTTTGAAAAGCAGCAAGCTTTCGTCGATGCATAAATACTTGTACGGCTAAAATGCTCGTGAAAAAGAATTTCGCAGTCTGTCGATGATGCTCCGAATTTTTATTAGCACGTCTTGATTTGTTGTTTCATTGTTATCATGAAAGTGCAGCATTTGTAATAGAGATTTATACCTGTCTTTTGTCATTATTCTTGGAAAACTTTCCGTTCGTAATAACTCGTCGGTTGACCAATATTCTTCTATTGATACTTTTCTTACTCTTGACATTAACATCGACAGAGCAAAAAATCGATACATTTCGGTAACTGTTGTATTTTTCCATGCCAACAATCGTGAGTGCCTACTGCGTACAGTTTTCGTAGTATAATAAGCATTGCTTTCTCTTACAATATGTTCAACCATATTTTCGGAAAGCCAAATTTTGTGCGCTCCAAAGAAATTGCCGCGGATCGATGTCTGGTAATTCCTCAATGTTCTCAGAATCAGATTCCGAACTACTTGGCAGTAGGCGCTTTTTATTATATGCATTTGGAATTCTACCTTTGTATCCAATTTCTCCAAACATTTCAGACAGGTCAGAATCCGATGAAAATTCCATATCATCGTAGCTCATATTCGTCGTCCATTTGTCCATGATTAGGGCAAAATTTGTGGATAATTATATTTGATTATGTAAAAAAAACCTTTGCACAAGAAGCGTATGCTGCTAGCACGTCAAAAACAAACGACTTAATGGACATTATTGGGCAGTTGTTGATAACAAACGAACGGTGCCTTCGTTCGAAGAGAGCGGCTCCGGATGGGCACCATCTGGCGCTGTTCGTTCGCAGCGGGTAAATTTGCCTGAGCGCCATCAGGCGCTGTTCGCTGAGAGTGAGCATCTATAGCTGAGCGCCTAAAGGCGCTGTTCGCCGCGAAAGGGTTAAATCTGGGGCCGAAGTTGACGCCTAGGTATCTGACGGTCTTCTTCATTGCTATTGATCCATTCCCGATCTTGATCGTAGGTGGGCGTCTGATGTCAAGGAGTCTCTTGAGAAGGATCATTTCCGTTTTAGAGTCCGACAGATGCAGCTTGTGTTGCTTGCACCAGTCGGCTATGGTCTTCGTGGTAGCATTGCCTCTGACCTCGAGTTCCCTCCTGGAGTCGCCAGAGATCAGGACCAGGAGGTCGTCGGCATATGCTATGGTAATTATGTTGCAGCGAGCCAGAGTGTTTAGAAGACCGTCAAGCACCAGGTTCCAAAACCTCGGACCCAGGACTGAGCCCTGCGGGCAACCCTTTGTCACCCCTTTTTCTGCAATGTTATTATTGTTCTTGATCTGCACAGACCTCCCCGAGAGATAACTCTGGATAAGCCTGTACAGATTCGCCGGACAGTTGCGCTTCTTCAGGTTGTCCAGGGTTGAGGGCCACCAGACATTGTCGAATGCGCCAGCTATGTCGAATAGTATTCCAATCACGTATCTCTCTCGGCTTTATGAAGTGATCCGCCTGACTCTCACAATTGCTTCCTCCGTGGATCTGGCTGGACGGAAGCCGAATTGCTGGTCAGAGGTATGTGGGTGATTCTCAAAGATGCCTTTTAGTCTTCCTGCTATTAGCCTCTCCAGAACCTTGCTAAGGACCGGGAGGAGGCATACAGACCTGTAGGATTTGGGGTTGGCGGGGTCCTTTTCTTCGTTCTTCAGAAGAACTTTGACATCCCCCCGCTTCCACCTTACCGGAAATGTCGCCGATGAGAGACACGTGTTGTACATATGTGGGAGGTTCTGCCGCCAGGTGTCGCATGGAGAGGACGTGCTGTCACATCGCTCCGTCGTTCAACAGAGATTCCAGCAGCAGAACTTGAAGAAAAATTACGAGAGGGTGCCCAGAGTGAAGAGGAAGTGAAGACGCTCCGTTGGACATATAAATTGTGTAGTTTCTGTGGAAATTGTGCGAAAAAACAGTGCCGTAAAATCCACGCCACGTGCTCGGCACGCCGGACTTTGGGACCGGATTCCTCCGGGAATATCGAGCCCAGACAGGAACTATTTACGTGAAAGTGATTTGTTTTTCAAGACCTTCATTTTGACATACTGTGCGTGACAATAGTGGCAAAACTGTGGATTTTTAAAAATCAACCAACAGATCGAAACCACGCCATCTTCCACCTCGAGCTTCGAGACGCCACCGTCAGCGTGGGGTGGCGCTGCTGTCCGGAACTAGTCCAGCCCAGCCAATCAGAGCCTCCCGTCGGCGTGCAGGGATTCAGGGCTGCCAACCCTTAAAATTTAGGCAAGGTTGGCAGCGGAATTTCCCTCCGGCGGAAAACAACATTCGAGCCACCGCTCGAAAAACCACGGAGCAGCAAACTACCACGGGCGCCAATTTCAAACACTTCCGAAATTAATTCTGCCTTTTCTCTGTTTCAGCAACACCAGCCCACCCGTAACCAACCGCCAACAGCACCGGGCAACTAATTGTTAAATAATTGTTTAAACAATTGTTTAAACAATTTTATTAACAAATACAGGAATTTTTTTTACAAACAAATTTCCGAAATTTTTTTTTTTTTTTTTTTTTTTTTTTTTTCTCGTTCTTATTATTGCATCGTTTACAGATAAGAAACAGTGACACCGGAACGAACGCCGTTCCCGGCCCCGGAACCGAGGATGAGCCTCCCCAGGCCGGAGGCCAGCTCAGCGACCGCCACTCCGCCTCACCCCCGGCCGCCATCATCTACCAGTATGATGGACACCGAGGTCTCCGATTCAGAGGGCTACATCAAGGTCCCTGCACGGCATCGCAAGAACAAGCGACGCATCCGGTCAGACTCGGACTCCGACACCCCCCTCGCTGCAACCCAACCACGCAACTCGAAGAAAACAAAAAAAAGGTCTGAGGTTCCCTCTCCACCCCCGGTCGCCCCCGCCCCAAGCCCCGCCCCGTGCTGCGACAACCCAGCCACAGCCGCCCCTGTACCCGACCCCACCGCGAACGACCTTCGGCTCAAGTCCGAGAAGGTGACCATGGCCCTGATGAGATTTCTCATGGACCAGGACAATGGTCTCTACCCGGACGCCTCCCAGTTTATCGCATCCAAGGTTGCCAAGCTACAGAGCATCCTTGGCGAGTCCTTGCTCCGCTGCAGCAACCTAGAAGGCCAAATAAAGGCCATAAGGTCCGAGAACAGACAACAGCGCAAAACGCTCGAGTCTGTAACCGAGCACTGTCAGGCCCCGAAGGAACCCTCTCGGCCCACCACCTACGCCGAGAGAGTCGGGGTCCGTTCCAAGACAGCCGCAATCTCGAACCTTAAGCAGAACCCCCCCAGTGCCATCACCATCCTGCCGCAGGACCCGAAATCCTTCGAGTCCAGCGACAAAACGAAGGAAACGCTCCTGAAATTAGTTTCTCCCTCGGAGTGCAAACTCCAAATCAGAAGTATCAGGAAGATCCAGGGGAACGGCATCCTGGTCGAGTCCCCTCAGGACTCCGACCTCGCCACCCTCAGAAACAACCCCCAGCTCAAAGCTGCCGGCCTCATCGTCGGCGCCCCCCTCAAACGCAACCCCAGAGTAATCCTCTACGACGGTCCAAAGCTGGAAAGTGACGAGGCCACCCTTCGAGCCATAGTCAGCCAGAATTTGGACGCCTCAGAAAAAGCCCTCTCCCAGCAAATTAAGCTCGCGTTCAAGTCCGGGGACAAGAACAAGGATAAGAGCAACTGGATACTCGAGGTATCCAGGCAGGCCCGCGACGTCCTAATAAAGAAAGAGCGCGTGTATGTCGGATGGAGTTGTTGCCGGGTCAACGACTACATCGCGGCCACCCGGTGTTACAAGTGCCATAGCTTCGGCCACACCACTAAATTCTGCCGCGCCGAAAAAGATATCTGTGGCCACTGCGCCGAGCAGGGCCACTCTTTCAAGACCTGCCCAAATAAGTCTAAACCAGCCCGCTGTCACAATTGCCACAAGACCGGCAAACCCTCTGCCCACCCTGTCACCGATAGGCAATGCCCTGCCTACGTTACGGCCATAAATCAGGTTCTATCACGAACGGATTATGGTCTGTAAACCTTACCCTTCCCAACCCAAGCCCTTTGTTAAGATAGGCCAGGTCAACGCACAGAACTCCAGATCGGCTCTCGAGGAACTAAAAGTCTGCGCCTTTGAGGAAGGAATCGACATTCTTGCGATCCAGGAGCCCTACTCCTTTAACAACGCCCTTAGTAGTTTCGGCCCGAACTCCCGGATAGTCACCGATAGCAAAAGGTTCTCCAGCCTCTTGGTTCCTGGTCTTCCCAAGGCGGCACTGGTTATCAGAAACCCCAATATAACCGTCCTCAAAATAGACTTGCACATGCGTTGAAATCACCCTCCATGACCTGAAATTCATCGTCGTCAACCTGTACTTCCAGTACAGTGACGACATCCAGCCCTTCCTCCACCACATGGAAACCATCCTGCATTCCATCCAAAACCGCAACATCCTGTTCGTTGCCGATTGCAACGCCAAGTCGCCGCTTTGGTACAACCAAACCACCGATGAAAGAGGCGAAACAATGGAGGACTTCCTTGCTCAATCCCGATTGATCGTAATGAACGAACCCTCCAGCACCCCCACCTTCGATAACGCCCACAGTCGATCCAATATCGACCTAACGCTTGCCACAAACGCCCTCTCCAGCCATATCTCTACGTGGACTGTCCATCCAGACAGGTCCACCAGCGATCACAACCTGATCACCTTCTCTATTAGCGTCCCAACGCCCACTGCCACCGACCCCCCCAAAACCCGCTACAACATCAAGAGAGCCGACTGGGATGAATTCGACAGAATTATCCCAGCTCTCACAGCGGAATACCCCCCCCCCCCCCCTCCCGGACGACCCCTACGCCGTTGACCCCGATATCCTTAGCACGGATATTCAAAACATAATCACTGCAGCTTCCAACACCGCAATCCCGAAGAAGACCAGATTCCCGAGATCAGTCCCGTGGTGGACCCCTCAGCTCACATCCCTCAGATCCGAGGTCCGCCACACGAAAAGAAATTACCAATCAGAATCCAACTCCGCTCGTAAAGCAATCCTGAAAGCCCAGTACAGGCAACTCAGGAATAGATACACCGCCACCATCCGCAAATCCAAACTTCAAAGCTGGAGAGATTTTGTCACCAAGCAGGGAAATGCCAACCCTTGGGGCATCCCGTATAGATCAGTTACTGGCAAAGTCCGCGCTGAGGATATCCCGGTCTCAATCTCCACCGGAAACGCGCAAACCTCCTCCTGGGAGGAATCGAGCAGGGCTCTCCTCCACGCGCTGATACCCGACGACTCTCCGCAGTCGGACTCCGCCTTCCACGCGGAAGTCCGACAACTCGCGAACACCATCCCCGACACCCCCAATGCCCCCTTCTTCGAGATGGAAGAGGTTTCACGCGCAATCAAGCGAATTAAGAATAACAAAGCCCCCGGTCAGGACCTCATGGAGGCGGTCGTCCTCAAGCGTGCTTGGGGCCACCTCCATCGGGAGATTACCCTACTTTTTAATAGCTGCCTAGCCCACGGCAAATTCCCTACGATCTGGAAGACAGGAATTGTGAAGGTTCTCCGTAAGAGCACCGAGAAGCCCAGAACCGACCCAAAATCCTACAGGCCTATCTGCCTTCTTCCCATCATCAGCAAGACCCTTGAGCGGCTCATCGCCGACAGACTGTCGAACGTTTTCAACAGTCACCCCCTAGCTTCTACCTCTCAGTTCGGGTTTAAAACTGGGCTCTCCACTGAGCACGCCATCCTTCGACTACGCGAGTCCACCCTCAATAGTAACGAAAAGTACGCGATCGCCCTCCTGTTCGACATCAGCGGTGCCTTCGACAACGTCTGGTGGCCCGCCATCCTCCAGCAACTCAAAGCGAGAAGCTGCCCAAGCAACCTCTACAGGTTAATCCGGAACTACCTGTCTGACAGATCCGCCATGATCACTTCAAACAGCTCCGTCTCCTCCAAGATGGTCACCAGGGGCTGCCCGCAAGGCTCAGTCCTTGGTCCCTATCTTTGGAACCTCGTCTTCGACGACCTCCTCTCCGCCATTCACCGTTGCGGCTATGACGCAACGGCCTACGCCGACGACCTTGCGGTCGTCGTCTCCGGCAACAGTAGGAAAGAAATCGAAACTAGATCCTCCGTCATCACGGACATCATATCCGCATGGTGTCTCAGGAACAAACTTGAGCTATCAAAAGCCAAGTCGGAAATCTTCCTCGCGAAAGGCTTCCTCGACACCCGTAGACCCCCCACTATCCGCATCGACAATTGCTCGCTTAAGATGCCGGCCTCAATCCGGTATCTGGGCGTACACTTCGGTCCCCGCTTCAACGTCACCCCGCACGTCAACCACGTGGCGGACAGAAGCAAGACCTTGTTCAATCAGCTTTCTCGTATTGCCAAGACCCACTGGGGTCTTAATCAGAATAGCATGAGGACACTATACAAAGGCCTCTACGTCCCCATCGTCTCGTACGCGGCCGCTAGCTGGGCCGATAGGCTCAACAAGTGGCATGTCAGGAAGCTGCGACAATCCCAAAGGTTCGTCCTCATCCGCACCACTCGCGCCTACCGCACTACTTCTCTCGACGCCCTCTCCATCGTTGCCGGAGCCCCTCCCATAGATCTAATTCTCAGAGAGCGCAAAGCCCTCTTCCATCTCAGAAACAACCAACCGTTCACTATCGGCGAGATAAACCATTCCCCCCACCCACCGAACGCCCCCCTCACCGAAATCTCCGAAATCGCCAGTTCTATTAAAGAACAAACCCTGGCTTTTTGGCAGAAGGAATGGGATGAGTCGACCAAGGGTCGAATCACCCACGACTTCTTTAGTAGTACGCATGAAAGAATGCGCATCAAATCCCTCCCGCACAACTTCTATGCAACCCAGCTCCTCACGGGGCATGGACGCATAAAACAAAAGCTTCACGCCCTTAAGATCTCGTCCGACGACGCGTGTGACTGTGGTGCCACTGACACTGTCAGGCACATCATCTTCGAGTGCCCCTCCGTACTCGAACACCGGACAAGGCTCGCAACGAAATTGCGAGCCAACAACACCCCCTGGCCCTGTCATCTCCACGAGCTTGTCAACAAAGAAAACTTTCCGCATTTTGCCAACTTCGCGGTCAAAGTTATGACACTCAGAGACGACCTAATTATTAACCCCAGACCCCCGACACCCCCCTGGCCACCCCCGGCCCTAGCACCCGCAGTGGCAGAAAGCCCACTGCCAGCCCCAACCCGGGCACCGCGCAGACTACCCTCAGAGCCAAACGGAGTTACGTGTGGAAGACTCCAGCCAAAAACCTGACTGGCAAAAGAGCCAGACCCCCTAAACCCCCCTCGCAACAACCCCCGTAGACCCAGACCTAACCCCCCACCCCCGCCACACACCACACACCACCTGCCCACTCCTGGATGCGCAGGCACCCCTTGTCCATCAACAAGCGGTGATCCAGGAGCGAGCTGCGGCAAAAGTCCTCGTGAGCCGCAATTCAGCGAGTCGCGACGACAACCGCCGCAAACACTCTCGAATGGAGAGCCTGCCAGAGATCGAGCGTTATGCTGGTAACTCCGCCTCCCCGTGGCCCCCGCTGGAAACATTCTCCCGGCGGCCCGGCCCTCCTCGGGGCCGAGCCGGCGGGGGAATGGCTAAGTGAGTTACCCCCCTTGAGGGACGATCTTCCCTTCCGATGAACCGGTCAACGGTGAGGGAGGGGTTCTTCCAAGCACGACGTCCGCAGTTTCCGGATGCGGACTTCTCTCTTCGCAGTGGCTTCAGCTGCCTTAACATCGACCGGCATAAGCAAGCTCTGCTTCGCCCGGTCAGAGCCGGCCTCGGCCCCGTTGCTCAAGTCGTAGACATTAACTGTACATATGTGTGACTGATTCTGCTCTCAACAGTCGAGGTGAACGGACGTGTTTCCGGTAGCTCCGTAGTTGATCCGCGTCTTTTTCGATAACGTCAGTTCGAAGTGATCGAAATTCAAAAATTTTTATACGAGTGTGTAGTGCTAATTACCAGCTATAATCGTGTACAGTTTGTTTAGTAATTATATAAACATCTAAATAGTTACAAGCAAAAAACATTTAATTCAATTCCACGCGTCCGTAAATTTTTCGTATACCTGCGCCGACCCGGATTATAAGGGTCGCCGGCCAGGTAGCGGTACATACATTCCTCCGCGATATTCCATAGCAACCGTCCTTAGTTACGCGCAAATTTCGAAATACGTATATTATATTCCACGTGCAAATTTCTAAAAAATCCAGTGCAAGATCCTGAGTGCGACTCCTGGACACCCTGGAACCCAGCCCAGCAGCCACCCGCCCGCCGACAGACCCACCACATCGCCAGCCACAAACAGGAGATAGGATGGAGGCCGATACATCAGACACCGAGGGCTACGTAAAGGTATGTAAATGAAACCGCAAGTCCAAACGCAGAATCGTCTCAGATGTCGATTCTGACTCCCCGCTCATCGTCCTGACCTCCCAGAACCCCCCGAAAAGTCGGAAAAAATCCGAAACTCCCTGTCCACCCCTGGACACACCTGCCCCCTGCAACCCCGAAAATAGCAGCAAGACGTCCCCCGTCACCCCCTCTTCAGATCTCACCGCCAACGATCTCCGCCTCAAGTCGGAGAAAGTCTCTATGGCTCTGTTAAACTTCCTCATGGACCAGGACAATGGTCTCTACCCCGAGGCATCGGAATTCATCGCCACCAAGCTCGCGAAACTCCAGAGCATTCTGGGCGAGTCCCTCATCCGTTGCAGCAATCTCGTAGGCCAAATCCAGGCAATAACCTCCGAGAATAAGATGCAGCGCAAAACCCTCGAGAATGTCACTGAAAAGTGTCAAGCCCCGGCCCTCCACCTACGCCGAAAGAGTCGGAGTTCGCTCCAAAACTGCGGCTCTTTCAAACCTTAAGCAGAACCCTCCCAGCGCGATAACGATCCTTCCTCAGGATCCTAAAGTCTTCGAATCGAGCGAGAAGACAAAGGAAGCAGTCCTTAAGCTCGTCTCCCCATCCGAGAATAAATTACAAATCAAGAGCATCAGGAGAATCCAAGGAAACGGAATCCTAGTCGAGTCCTCTAAAAACTCTGATTTAACCACCCTCCAAGGCAACGCGCAGTTGAAAGCTGCCGGCCTGATAGTAGGAGCCCCCTTAAAAAAGAATCCCAGGATAATCCTTTACGACGTTCCGAAACTCGTGAGTGACGAGGCCACACTCAAGGCTATCGTCAATCAGAATCTCGACGGCCCCGAAAAATCCGTGTCACAACAGATTAAACTCGCATTTAAGGGCCCGGGTCGCCGCACACTATGACGAGCCACACATACAAGAAAACCATATACGTATATTAGTTTTAGGGGTGTCTATCGACCAAAACTGACGCTTTAATATCGAAGTATGCAGTTCACAAGTGGAAAATTTAGATTCCGGAAAGACTAAACGACTGGGCTTCGTTTTGCAGTTATTGCGGAGATATTTGCAATATTCGGCCAGAGTGGTGTCAATCTCACGAGCATGACGTCACAAGATGGCCGCCGCTAACAGTTTTTCGTAAATATCGAGAGATATAGAGCTCGAATCGAAAATTCACAACCGAAGTCCAGTAGATAAGGCACGTACAAAGGCAATGGAGTGTATTTTCAGTTGATTTCTTAGTTAATTAAGACACAGGAGTAGTTGATAGACCGAAGCACCAACCCCGAGCTTCCGACATTTTTCACTACTAGCGTCACAGTTCTCTTCCAACCAACAAGCTGCACCACAGCGAGCTCAACTGTCAGGTATATAACGTAACCTTAACATAATCTTGACATAACCGTCTTTGTACGTGTCTTATCTACTGGGCTTCGGTTGTGAATTTTCGATTCGAGCTCTATATCTCTCGATATTTACGAAAAACTGTTAGCGGCGGCCATCTTGTGACGTCATGCTCGTGAGATTGACACCACTCTGGCCGAATATTGCAAATATCTCCGCAATAACTGCAAAACGGATATTTCTACAACCGAAGCCCAGTCGTTTAGTCTTTCCGGAATCTAAATTTTCCACTTGTGAACTGCATACTTTGATATTAAAGCGTCAGTTTTGGTCGATAGACACCCCTAAAACTAATATACGTATATGGTTTTCTTGTATGTGTGGCTCGTCATAGTGTGCGGCGACCCGGGCCCTTAAATCCGGCGACAAAAATCGTGACAAATGCAACTAGATACTCGAAGTATCGAAACAGGCCCGCGACATCTTAGTCAAAAAAGAGCGCGTGTACGTCGCATGGAATTGTTGTCGAGTCAATGATTACATCGCGGCGACCCGCTGCTACAAGTGTCACAGCTTCGGACACACTACAAAGTACTGCCGCGCCGAGAAAGACATCTGTGGTCATTGCGCTGAGCAAGACCACACTTTCAAAACTTGCCCAAATAAGACCAAACCGTCTTGCTGCCATAACTGCCAGAAGACCGGCAAACCCGCAACCCACTCTGTCACCCACAGCGAATGTCCGGCATACATCGCTGCTATAAATCAGGTCTTTGCTCGCACGGATTATGGTTTATAAACCCAACCACTCTCAATCCAAGCCCACCCTTAAAATAGGCCAAGTCAACGCCCAGAACTCCAGATCGGCTCTGGAGGAATTAATAGTCTGCGCCTTCGAGGAGAACATAGATATCCTCGCAATTCAGGAACCCTACTCGTTTCACAATGCACTAAGTAGTTTCGGCCCAAATTGTAAATCAATCACCGACCGCAAGAAGTTCTCCATCATTTCAGCCCCTGATCACGTCAAAGCGGCGATAGTAATCCGTAACCCCCTGTTAACCGTCCTCAAAATAGAAAGGCTATGTAATACTCATTGCATATGCATAGAAGTTACTCACCTCGATCTAAAACTGGTTATTTTCAACATGTACTTTCAGTACAGTGACAATATCCAGCCGTACCTCCACCACCTTGAAACCATCCTCCAAACCGTTAAACACTGCAATATCCTAATAACATTAGACAGCAACGCCAAATCGCCGCTTTGGCACAATCAGCAATCTGACGACAGGGGCGAGATGATGGAGGAATTCATTGCTCAATCCCGGTTATTAGTCATTAACGAACCCTCAAGCACCTACACCTTCAATAACGCCCATAGTCAGTCCAACATTGATCTCACCCTCACCACTAACAGCCTCCACAACCAAATTTCAGCATGGTCGGTCCAGCCCGACAGAACTACCAGCGACCACAACTTAATTACTTTTCACATCAAAACCTCCCAATCCATCGCAGCCAACCCCTCTCAATCCCGCTTCAACACCAAGAGAACTAACTGGGAAAAATTCGAAAGAATTATCCCAACTCTCAGAGCAGAATACCTCCCCCTCTCAGACGACCCCTACGAAATTGACCATGAAATCCTCAGCGCGGAGATTCAAAACGTCATAATTTCAGCCGCTAACTCCGCGATTCCGAAGAAAACCAGATTTCCGCGATCCGTCCCATGGTGGACTCCGCAGCTGACAACCCTCAGAAACGAGGTCCGCCATCGGAAGAAAATATATCAATCCGAATCTAACCGCGCTCTCAAAGCAAACCTGAAAGCCCAGTACAGGCAACTCAGGAACAAATATACCGCCGCCATCCGCAAATCGAAACTCCATAGTTGGAGAAACTTTGTTACGAAACAAGGAAATGCCAACCCTTGGGGCATTCCTTATAAATCCATCTCCGGTAAAACCCGCGCTGAAGATATCCCGGTAACAATCACCACTGACAATGGACACACCACCACATGGGAAGAAACGAGTAGGACCCTCCTCAACGCATTAATGCCAGACGACACCCCCCTGACGGACACCGCTTTCCACACGGAAATCCGTCGAAACGCGAACACCATCCCAGACACCCCGAACGCCCCCTTCTTCGAGGTGGAAGAAGTGCAGCGCGCAATTATCCGCCTCAAAAACAACAAAGCCCCCGGCCAGGACCTGATGGAGGCCACGATCCTCAAACAGGCCTGGCGTTTCCTAAACCGCGACATTACCCTTCTATTCAACAGCTGCCTTGCCCACGGCAAATTTCCCAGCACCTGGAAGACAGGAGTCGTTAGAGTCCTTCTCAAAAACGTGGAGAAGCCCAGCACCGATCCCAAATCCTACAGACCAATCTGCCTCCTCCCCGTAATTAGTAAAACCCTGGAGAGACTTGTCACCGACAGACTCTCCAACATCTTTAACAGCCACCCCCTAGCCTCCACTTCCCAATTCGGCTTCAAACCCGGGCTCTCCACTGAACACGCCATCCTCCAGCTACGCGAATCCACGCAAAATAAGAACGAAAAATACGCCATAGCCCTTCTTTTCGATATTAGCGGTGCCTTCGACAACGTTTGGTGGCCCGCTATCCTCCAGCAGTTAAAATCGAGAAATTGTCCGAGCAACATTTATAGACTAATCCAAGACTACCTGTCCAACAGATCCGCCAAAATCGTCAGAAATAATTCCGTGTCCTCCAAGGCAGTCTCTAAAGGCTGCCCACAAGGTTCTGTCTTAGGCCCTTACCTTTGGAACGTCGTCTTCGACGACCTCCTAGGTTCCATTCACCGCTGCGGCTACGACGCAACAGCCTACGCGGACGATCTCGCGGTCACCGTTTCCGGCAATAGTAGGAAGGAAATCGAGCACAGGTCCTCCATCATCACCAGTATCATATCTGCTTGGTGTAGGAAGAACAAACTTGAGCTGTCAAAAGCCAAGTCTGAAATCCTCCTCACCAAAGGATTTTTAGACATCCGCAGACCCCCCACAATCAAAATAGACAACAGCTCACTTAAGATGCCGGCATCCGTCCGGTATCTTGGTGTACATTTCGGCCTCCGCTTTAACATTACCCCGCATGTCAATTTCGTCGCCAACAAGAGTAAATCCGTATTCAATCAGCTTTCTCGTATTGCTAAGACCCATTGGGGCCTTAACCACCACAGCATGAAAACCCTTTACAAAGGTCTCTTTGTCGCAATAATCACTTATGCAGCAGCCAGTTGGGCCGACAGGCTCAACAAATGGCACATCAAGAAACATAGGCAATCCCAGAGGTACGCTCTAATACGTACCACCCGCGCTTACCGCACCACGTCGCTCGATGCCCTTACTATAATTGCCGGAGCTCCCCCGATTGATCTCGCTCTCAGAGAACGCAAAGCCTCTTTCCACCTCCGAAACAACCAACCATTCACCATAGGCGAACTTCGGTTCACCCCCCCCCCCCTCCGCCCGACGCACCCCCGACAGACACCTCCGAAACAGCCAACTCGATCAGGAATCAAACCCTGGTCAGCTGGCAGAAGGAATGGGATGAGTCGACCAAAGGTCGAATCACCCATGACTTCTTTAACAGCACCCATACAAGAATGAATATTAAATCCATCCCGCTCAATTTCTATGTGACCCAACTCCTAACGGGGCATGGGCGCATTAAGAAAAAATTACACTCCCTCCGAATTGCATCCGACGATGTGTGTGTCTGTGGATCCACAGACACAGTCAGACACATAATTTTCGAATGTCCCACCATTCAGGACCATAGATTAGAGCTCGCATCTAAACTGCGTGCAAATAAAACCACATGGCCATGCCATCTCCACGAGCTAGTCAGTAAAGAAAACTTTCCGCACTTTGCCAGCTTCGCGGTAAAAGTTATGAAGCTCAGAGATGACATTATCATAAATCCTAGACCCCCGTCACCCCCCCAGCCACCCCCGGCCCTAACACCCGCAGTGGCAGACAGTCCACTGCCAGCTCAAACCCGGGCACCGCGCAGACTATCCCCAGAGCCAGACGGAGTTATGTGTGGAAGACTCCAGGCAAAAACCTGACTGGCAAAAGAGCCAGACCCCCTCAAATCCCCTCGAAACAACCCCCGCAGCCACACCCATAACCATCCATCCCCCGCCACACGCCACCAGCCCGCTCCAGGATGCGCAGGCACCCCTTGTTCACAAACAAGCGGTGATCCTGGAGCGAGCAGCGATGAAAGTCCTCGCGAGCCGCACTTCAGCGAGTCGCGACGACGGTCGCCGCAAACACTCTCGAATGGAGAGCCTGTTAGAGATCGAGCGTCATGCTGGTAACTCCGCCTCCCCGTGGCCCCCGCTGGAAACATTCTCCCGGCGGCTCGACCCCCCTCAGGGTCGAGCCGCCGGGGGAATGGCTAAGTGAGTTACCCCCCTTGCGGGACGATCTTCCCTTCCGATGAACCGGTCAACGGGGAGGAAGGGGTTTTTCCTAGCACGTCGTCCGCAGTTTCCGGATGCGGACCTCTCTCTTCGCAGTGGTTTCAGCTGTTTTAACATCGACCGGCATAAGCAAGCTCTGCTTCGCCCGGTCAGAGCCGGCCTCGGCCCCGTTGCTCAAAATTGTAGACATTAGATGTACATATGTGTGATTTCCGCGTGTAGTATGGGCCAGGCCCTTTGTACTACTTACGGTTCCATTGCGTCAATGCCTGGGGCCTTCCCCCTTTTCAGTTTCCGGATGGCCGTGTCGATCTCTGAAATGGTGAATGGAGTGGTGTCAGTAGTGTTGGGCGATTCTAAAACGGTGGACCGAAGTCGCCTGTGCTGTTGCGACTCAGTGCTCGTTTCATCATCAGGTACTAGGCTTCTCAGAAGCAGTGCAGCAGTGTCCTGCCATGTCATTGTGTGTGTGTGCTGTTGTCTGTGAGGTTGTTGCAAGCTTTAGCGGCGTGGACTTTCCTGGTTTGTGGTCTATAGACTACTCCCCAGGGGTCTTTATTCCCCTCAGTTGTCACAACGGAGAGGAGACAGATCGGTCGGTAGGACTTCGGGGCCTTCACGTCCTTGCCCTCTCCCTTCAGGAGCACTCTGAGGGAGCCCTCCTTCCTGGTGGGGGGGGGGGGGAAGACGCCCCAACGAAGGCACCCGTTGAATAGACGAACTAGCTGTCCTAACATTACTTTCGCGGCGACCTTCAGCGCTCGGACCTCGATGAGGTCCGGTCCTGGTGCCTTGCCATTTCCGAATGTGCGGATCGCATCCACGATCTCGTCCGGTGAAAACGGAGAGGCGTCCGCGGTGTTTGGCGCGATTCGCACGTTCTCTCTAATCTCTTGCTGTGCGGGCGTGTCGTCTTCCGGCCGGTCGTCCGGGACGTGTGCTTCCAGAAGGGTGTTGGCTGTCTCTATCGTGCTCGTGGTATTATCGTTAGCTCGCCGGAGGGTGCTGAGCACCCTCTCGACACGGAGCTTGTTCGCTTGCAGCTTGTACACGATGCCCCAAGGCTCCGTGTTCCCGTACGACGACACAAAGTTTCGCCAGCTCTCGAATTTCGCCCTCTTCACCTCTCTGCTGTAGTTCCGCAACGAAGTGCGGTACTCCAGCAGTTTTAGGAGGCGCGAGGACTCATCCCTTTCCTTCTGGAAAGCACGCCTCTGTCGGTAGACAGCCTTCTTCATGCCCGTCAGCTCTTTCGTCCACCACGGATTGGCCTTCCTAAATCTACGCTTTCTCGGCATTGACGCGGTGCAGGCATCCTTGATGATGTCTGTGAGCGTTTCTGCCATTCCTATAGTTTCCTCCGCTGACTCCAGGCTCAGGACTTCGAGCCAGTAGATCGGGACATTTTTTTTTTTTTCATTAATTATCTCTCACTATTGTAGCTCGAGCTCTCGCTCATTGCTACATTTGTTCTCTTTAAATTTATTAATGTCTCATATTTATCAAATAAAGGTTATTTCTTTAGATATTGTAGAATTCTCTTCAGATAATTTACATGTATAGTTAATTTTACAATTTTTGTATTTTTCTTTTTAGGGTTACTTTGCCGCCAAATTTTCAATTTGGCGTTGCCCGTCCCTGCCACGAGGAGGCGGACCCACTACTTCCTGCTGTAATAAAGTAAGTTCTTTTCTCAAATATTTGTTTTGCAAATTTAGTAAATTTTTCAAAATCTTCTTTGGTCGAAATCAATTGATGTTTATTGTGTCCTTCTTGGGTTAATTCGTTATATCTAAATTCATTATATTCATGACATTCGTATAATATGTGGTCCACAGTTTCTTCAGTAATGCGGCACATAGGACAAATATTAGTGTCTGATAGACCTCTTTTATAGAGTGAACTGTTAATAGATCCGTATCCGGTAATTAAATAAACACAATATTTGCCAGGTTTAAACCATTCAAAATGGGCGGCAGCCATAGCCTTCTGCGAACAGGTAATGTTGCAGAAGGAGGCTGCCGAGCGGGGTCGCCGCGAGCGGGAGGTGCGACGTGTGCGCCCACGCCTAGAGCCCCCCCCCCCCCCGAGCAGCTGATAATAGGCGGGCGGCGGGTGTACCAGATCATGCTGGTTTAATTACCCGCCGCCCGCCAACCGAGGATGTTCTATCAGGAGTGGGGGCGACGACAACTTGTCGTCGCCCTCGACGGCCGCCGGTGCGGCCGTCGTGACGAGGCGGTGTGGGGTGCGGTCCCTCGCACCGCCGAATCAAGATGATTTATGGGGGGAGGATTAATCTCCCCCCGGGACGCGGCCGGCCACCGCTCCATCCTGGTGGCCGGCCAGGCGAGGGGGAGCCGCGGTCGTGTTCTTAAGAGTTCCCGTGGCTCCCCCGTTAATCGCCAGCGCCCTAGGCCGCCGTGGGGGTTTTAGCGGGTCGAACCCCGCACTACCCCCGCCCCGCCATCCGGGCGGGACGGGGGTGTCTGACCAGCAGATTTCCCCCACGATAATAAAAAAAAAAAAAAAAAAAAAAGGTTTAAACCATTCATTTCTAATTGTAAATTCAACGTCTTTTATAAAGTTGTATGTTTCTCTGCCATGAAGCTCATTATCCCATCTATGCTGCCATCCATCCAAAACTGTCTGTTTTATGTTTCTTATTTCGTCTTCTAGATAATCTTCATGAAAACTTTGAAGTTCTTCTACTTCCTTTTCTCTGTAGATGTAGGTTTCCCAATTAGTTGAAAGATTTCTTCTAACTCGGCCAATCAATCCCTGTTCAACAATTTCTAAATACAGAGGTAGTGTTCCAGCAATAACTTGCATTGCAGCAGTCGATGTAGTTCTACAAGCTCTGGTCAACAACAGCAAAAGAGATCTTTGAATTGCCATTAAATTTCTATATACATGAGAACTCTTAGTCTTATCATACCAAAGAATAGAACCATATTTTATAATTGGAAGAGCCTTGTACAGAATCCTTAAAATATGTGTTTTAATACCCCATTCTTGATGAACAACTCGTTTTATAGACATAAAATTTAAAACTTTTTGTCTTATATATTTCGAATGTTCTATGAAAGTCATTTTATTATCAATTGTTATTCCGAGATATTTTATTTGCTCCGTATATTTTATTTTTAATCCATTTATTTCTATCTTTGGCATTCTATCTTTGCTAAATTTCCCTTTCATCAACATTAATTGCGTTTTGCTAGAAGAAATCTTTAGTTTATGCTGCAGGCACCACTTTTCAATAATTTCGACAACTTTTGATGCATTGTTTTCTAGTTCATTTCGGGAGTTTCCTCTAATGATAAAAACAACATCATCGGCATATGCTGACGCTTCAACAACTCCGTCTGGTATATCTGTTTCTATTTTATCTAGTAGAGGGTCCATGCACCAGTCCCAGGCAACAGGGCCAATGATGGATCTTTGTGGACAACCCTTTTCCATTTTCTTCTCTACTTTATCAAAAGTAGAGATTACTCTCATGATTCTGTTTTTAAAATAGTTCTGAATAATCCTCAGCATACATGAGCTTATTCCCGCCTCAACTAGTCTTCGATAGATAGCAGGCCACCATAGGTTATCAAAAGCTCCATCTATATCTATAAATAAGGCTACTACATACTTCTTTTCAGTAAATTTAATTTGATGTCTAAAGCGTACAAGTGTGTCTTCAGTTGATTTTCTTTTTCTAAATCCAAATTGTTTATTGTTTTCAAGTCCTTTATCTCGATAAATATTACTTATTCTACTTATTAAAATTTTTTCAAATATTTTCCCTAAAATTGGCAGCAAAGCTATAGGTCTATATGATTTTAATAATTTTCTATCTTTTGCTTTATCTTTTAAAATAATTTTCACATTGGCTATTTTCCATATTTTTGGGAATATACCTTTTCGGAGACAATTATTAAAAACATCCAGTAAAATTCTGTTATCAATTTTCCATAAATTTTTAATTATTTCTATTGTAAATTTATCGAATCCTGGTGCTTTTCTCTTCTTTGTGGATTTTATTGCATCATTAATTTCATCTTTTGTTATATCTTTTTCTACATTACTGTTACTATATCTTTGTATATCTTTTCTAATATTCTGTAATTCCATTGGTTCATTCATTTCATTTCCGTCAGGTACACATTTATTTAAAATCGCATTTATTGCCTGTGTGTAACTTATTGCCTGATTACCAGATGGGAGTATAACAGAACTCAAGGTCATGGGTTCATGAATTTTGTCTCTTACAATTTTATAAACAATGCTCCAAGGATCTTTATTCGCTTCTACTTTTACAAAGTTATGCCACGTATCTCTTTTGTTTTTCCTAATTTTAGCAACATATATATTTCTAATCGTTTTATATGATTCTGAATATTCTTCAATTAAATCCAATAGATGGAGCCTTCGAGCCCTACTAAGTTGTTTCTTTGCTGCATATGTTTTTCTCCGTAATTCTTTTAATTCTTCATTCCACCAAGGAACTGTTCTATTACATTTGCTAACCTTGGGAATGGATTGTCTGCAGCATTTATTTAACAATTTGTTGATATTTGTTATTGCTGCATTGGGTTCCATGTTCTTTAGACCTTCAACTATTTCTTCATTAAATTCCAAATCTACAGAATTTTCAAATTTCTCCCAATCCGCTTTCTTAACATTAAAACCTTTTTCTCTATTCCAGATTCTTCTTTGTAAAGTTGTCTTTCCAATATCAAAAATAATTAAATTATGATCGCTCGTTGTAGATAATTCCTGAATTTTCCAATTATTTATCATGTTAATTACTTTTTCATTGGCTAATGTAATATCTATATTTGATTCTCCTCTTGTAGACGAGAATGTAGGCGGATTATTTGGTTCATTCAAGATATATAAATTATTTGATATTATAAATTCTTCCAGTAGCCTTCCTCTATCATCTGTGTAATCTGAATACCATAGTGTAGATTTGGAATTCGCATCCATAGTTAATATTATATTGCTATTGTCGTCAATATTGTTCAAAATATATTCCATCCTCTCCAGAAATGGTTCCAGCGAAAGGGATGGTTTGCAATAGACATTAATAATATATAGATCAATAGATCTAGTGGTTACCTGAAAACACATTATGTGTTCGTCTTGGCAAAGAACGTCCTGTAGTATTTGTACTTTGTCATTACTCGCTACCGCTGCCACCCATGGAGAACAAACAGATGGTTGAATAATCCTCATATAGTTCGAATTATATCCTCTGACTTTATTTTTAAAATTATAGGGCTCCTGAATACATAATATATCTATTTTTTGCTCTTTCATTATAATCTCCAGGTTAGCAGCAGCAGCAACAGATCTTTGATCATTTATGTGTGCCATTTTTAGTGCCATTTCAGCCTACTACGGTATAGTTCTAAATGTCTCAGATACTCAGGACAGTCCTTACCCCGAACACTATGATTTATATCACGTCTTTTTGACCTTTCACAGTTCACACATTTGGGATGGTCCTTATTGTTGCATTCATTCTTCATGTGTTCCTTAGATCCGCATATCTCACACAATTGATCCGACATTCCACACACCTTGGCTATATGTCCGTAACCATGGCATTTGTAACATCTTGTCACATTTACATATTCTCGTATTCTGTATGTTCGCCAGGACATATATATTCTTCCACAATCCATCAAGTTCCCAAAATATTTTCCGGGAATCTGGACAATCCAATTAATTCGATTTTCTTTAACCTTGAAACTGTGTGCAAAATTAACATCGTTATTTAATTCTTTAATTTCTTCCTCAGTGCAATTTCTAAACTTTTTATTTATAAAATCTTCTTTTAAATCTTCAATTTTGTATTCTGTTTCTACATCGTATATTACTATTGATGGGTTAATCTTTTTTGGTCTTTCAACCTTGAGACCTGTAGATTCTAAATTGCTTTTACGTATTAATTCGACATCTTCGACGTCCTTGACCTCCATAATAATACCTTTATTACGCATCTGTCTTACATTTCTAACTTTCAATTTATTTCGTACACGATTTAGTTTTTTCATAACATCAGCTTTTATTTGTTCATTATTTCTTTTATCTTCTTCTTTATCTGGTTTGATAAGTCATACTTCGTATTTTTCTCTAATAATTTTTCTGTTTTCTATTGCAGGTTCTGGTATTGAACGAGATTGCGACTTTCCACTCGCCGCAATCATCGCATAAGAGGTTCTTTCGGTTGTGTCTCGAACTGAAGGTAAAGCTCTCAACTTCTCATTCTCCATTATTTCTTTCTGTAAGGCAGATTCCAAGACTAGCCATTTTTCTAATATAAATTTAATCGAAGATCTAACAATTTTATTAGATTCATCAAATAAAAAGGCTTCCAGTTTCTCTCTTTCTTCTCGATCCTTTTGTAGAGATGTTTCTTCTTCGTCAGTTTGTCTAACACTGGATTCATCATCCAACCGTTTCTTCCTCTTTCTACGAGAAGACAATCCAGGTTCCAAGAACTCACTAGACGCAGACATAACAGACGAAGCCGAACTAGTTCGGCTCAGTCCTCGGGTCTCTCGGGTCTCTCCCTCTACCACGTCCTCCTCCCTACTCTCACTTTGTGAGCGTTTCCGCTCCATCATTTTATGTTTTATTTTATTTTTCAGATCCATAGTGTTCCCACGAGTAGGGTCGGAAAAGAGGTCGACCCAGGCAGAGCCGCCATACCTGGGCAAGGCTATATACTACTGGAGGTCGCCAGGTATCCAGTAGTTGGCCGCTAGTGACTGGTGCACCCATCAGCCACACCCCGATGCCATCGATCGGGGTGTACCCCATCGTCGTGCACCATAGCTTAGGGTTAGGGATTTTTTTAGAGAG
The DNA here is from genome assembly GCF_051020955.1 of Megalopta genalis. Lineage (NCBI taxonomy): Eukaryota > Metazoa > Arthropoda > Insecta > Hymenoptera > Halictidae > Megalopta > Megalopta genalis. Next base: position 75,449 of record NW_027476118.1, read on the forward strand.
GTTATCATCCTCGCGGTCCGGCCGGTTAAGGCAAGACCCCCGGGCCCGTAAAACATGACCACGGGCTTACGGTATGAGGTTCAATTTTAGTCTGGCCTCTCACCTCAAGCCACTCCGGCTAGGTAGGACCTACCAGGGAAACAAGTTCCCCGCCGGCACAGCCTTGAGGATCATCGAGGCTCGCAAGCCCCCCCCCCCCCCACCACGACAAGGTACGAACCACGGGGGGAGTAGATAGGGACATCTAATGTCTACAATAATTGAGCAACAGGGCCGAGGCCTGTTCTGACCGGGCGAAGCAGTGCTTGCTTATGCCGGTCAATGTTAAAGCAGCTGAAACCACTGCGAAGAGAGAGGTCCGCATCCGGAAACTGCGGACGTCGTGCTTGGAGAAACCCCCTCCTCACCGTTTACCGGTTCATCGGAAGGGAAGATCGTCCCGCGAGGGGGGTGACTCACTTAGCCATTCCCCCGGCGACTCGGCCCCTAGGGGGAGGCCGAGCCGCCGGGAGAATGTTTCCAGCGGGGGCCACGGGGAGGCGGAGTCACCAGCGTAGCGCTTGATCTCCTACAGGCTCTCCATTTGAGAGTTTTGCGGCGGCCGTCGTCGCGACTCGCTGGAGAGCGGCTCGCGAGGACATTCTACGCGGGCTACCCCGGAACACCGTTGTCAAGGACGGACGGTGCCTGCGGTTCCGGTGGTAGCCTGGTGGATGGTAGGGGCGGGGCAGGGGGGGGGGGTGGTCCTAGTCTGGGGTGGGTGGTTGGGGCGGTCTAGCCCTTTTGCCCGTGAGGTTTTTGGCTGCGGTCCTCCACACATAACTCCTTTTAGCTCTGGAGGTTGTCTGCGCGGATTCCGGGGGCAGGCGGCTTGATGGCTGCCTGCCACTGCGGGTGCTGGGGCCCGGGGTGGTCGGTTGGGGAGACGGGGGCCTGGTATTGATGATGAGGTCATCTCTGAGCTTCATCACTTTGACCGCGAAATTGGCAAAGTGCGGAAATTTGCTTTTGCTGATTAGCTCGTGGAGATGACATGGCCAGGGGGTGTTGTTAGGTCGCATTTTGAGTGCGAGCTCCACCCTGTGTTCGTGGACGGAGGGGCATTCGAAGATGATGTGCCTGACGGTGTCGGTGGCACCGCAGACACACGCGTCGTCCGATGAGATCCTGAGGGAGTGTAGCTTCTCTTTAATGCGTCCATGCCCCGTGAGGAGTTGGATCACATAAAAGTTGAGCGGGATGGCTTTACGGTGCATTCTATCGTGCGTGCTGCTGAAGAAGTCGTGGGTGATGCGACCTTTGGTCGACTCATCCCACTCCTTCTGCCAAGTAGCCAGGGTTTGCTCTCTAATAGAGCTGGCTAATTCTGAGATTGCTGTAGGGGATGTATTCGGTGGGTGGGGGGTGTGGTGTATCTCGCCGAGAGTGAAAGGTTGGTTGTTCCTGAGATGGAAGAGGGCTTTGCGCTCCCTGAGAATTAGGTCTATGGGGGGGGGGGGGGGGGCTCCGGCAACGATGGTCAGGGCGTCAAGTGAGGTGGTGCGATAGGCGCGAGTGGTACGGATGAGGGCAAATCTCTGCGATTGTCGTAGCTTCCTGACGTGCCATTTGTTGAGCCTGTCGGCCCAACTAGCGGCTGCGTAGGATGCGATGGGGACGTAGAGGCCTTTGTGGAGGATCCTCATGCTGTTCTGGTTAAGACCCCAGTGGGTCTTGGCTATACGAGAGAGCTGATTGAAAATGGTTTTGCTTCTGCCCGCTACGTAGTTTACATGCGGGGTGATATTGAAGCGGGGGTCGAAATGCACACCCAGATACCGGATTGAGGCCGGCATCTTGAGTGAGCAGTTGTCTATTCGAATGGTGGGGGGTCTGCGGGTTTCAAGGAAGCCTTTCGCGAGGAAGATAACGGACTTGGCTTTGGACAGCTCAAGTTTGTTCCGTCGACACCATGCGGATATGATGTCCGTGATAACGGCGGATCTGGTCTCTAATTCTTTCCTACTGTTGCCGGAGACGGTGACTGCGAGGTCATCGGCGTAGGCCGTTGCGTCGTAGCCGCAGCGGTGGATGGCGGTGAGGAGGTCGTCGAAGACGACGTTCCATAGGTAGGGACCAAGGACTGAGCCTTGCGGGCAGCCCTTGGTGACCCTCTTAGAAACTGCGGAGCTGTTCGAGGAGATAATGGCTGATCTGTTGGACAGGTAGTCTTGTATTAACCTGTAGAGGTTACTGGGGCAGCTTCTCGCTTTGAGCTGGTGGAGGATGGCGAGCCACCAGACGTTGTCAAAAGCGCCGCTGATATCAAATAGGAGGGCGACCGCGTATTTCCCGTTGCTGTTCTGGGTGGACTCGCGTAGTTGGAGGATGGCGTGCTCGGTGGAGAGCCCAGTTTTGAACCCGAACTGAGAGGTGGAAGCTAGAGGATGACTGTTGAAGAGGTTCAACAGTCTGTCGGCGATGAGCCTTTCAAGGGTTTTGCTAATGATGGGCAGGAGGCAGATGGGCCTGTACGATTTTGGGTCAGTTCTGGGCTTCTCTGTGCTCTTTAGAAGTACCTTTACGACTCCTGTCTTCCAGATGTTGGGGAATTTGCCATGGGCGAGACAGCTATTGAACAGAAGGGTGATTTCCCGATGGAGGTGGCGCCAGGCACGCTTGAGGATGGCTGCCTCCATCAGGTCCTGGCCGAGGGCTTTATTATTTTTAATGTGCTTGATAGCGCTTGAGACCTCTTCCATCTCGAAGAAGGGGGCGTTGGGGGTGTCAGGGGTGGTGTTCGCGAGTTGGCGGACTTCCGCGTGAAAGGCGGAGTCCGTCTGAGGGGTGTCGTCGGGCATCAGAGCGTGGAGGAGAGCCCTACTCGATTCCTCCCAGGAGGTGGTTTGGCCGTTTTCGGTGGATATGGAGACCGGGATATCCACGGCGCAGACTTTGCCCGTGACCGTTTTATATGGGATGCCCCAAGGGTTGGCGTTGCCCTGTTTCGTTACGAAATCTCTCCAGCTTTGGAGTTTGGATTTGCGGATGGTGGCGGTGTACCTGTTCCTGAGTTGCCTGTACTGGGCCTTCAGGATTTCTTTACGAGCGGAGTTTGGTTCTGTTTGGTAGGTTCTTTTCGTGTGGCGGACCTCGGATCTGAGGGTTGTGAGCTGGGGGGTCCACCACGGGACTGATCTCGGAAATCTGGTCTTCTTAGGGATCGCGGAATTGGAGGCTGTAGAGATTATTTGCTGGACGTCCGCGCCAAGGATATCGGGGTCAACTGCGTAGGGGTTGTCTGGGAGGGGGGGGGGGTATTCCGCTGAGAGAGCTGGGATAATTCTATCGAATTCCTCCCAGTTGGCTCTCTTGATGTTGTAGCGGGATTGGGACGGGGCGGTGGCAGTGGGCGTGGGGGAGCAGATCTGAAAAGTGATCAGGTTGTGATCACTTGTTGACCTGTCTGGGTGGACAGTCCACGAAGTGACGTGGCTGAAGAGGCTGTGTGTGGCGAGCGTGAGGTCGATATTGGATCGACTGTGGGCGTTATCGAAGGTGGGAGTGTTGGTGGGTTCGTTTACTATCGCGAGTCGGGATTGGGCAATGAAGTTCTCCATGATTTCGCCTCTCTCGTCAGAGGAAGGGTTATGCCACAGTGGCGATTTGGCGTTGCAGTCAGCGAGGATCAGGACGTTGCGGTTTTGGATGGTGTGTAAGATGGTTTCGAGGTGGTGAAGGAATGGCTGGATGTCGTCACTGTACTGGAAGTACATGTTGACGACGATGAGTTTCAGGTCATGGAGAGTGATTTCTGCGCATATGCAATGTGTGTTGCACAGCGCTTCTATTTTAAGAACGGTTATGAAGGGGTTTCTGACTACAATCGCCGCCTTGGGAAGGTCGGGGACTGAGAGGCTGGAGAACCTTTTGCGGTCAGTGATTATTCGGGAGTTCGGTCCGAAGCTGCTGAGGGCGTTATTGAAGGAGTAGGGCTCCTGGATCGCGAGAATATCGATTCCTACCTCGAAGGCGCAGACTTTTAACTCCTCGAGAGCCGATCTGGAGTTCTGTGCGTTGACTTGGCCTATCCTAATAAAGGGCTTGGGTTGCGAGGGGTAAGGTTTACAGACCATAATCCGTACGTGAAAGAACCTGATTTATGGCCGTAACGTAGGCAGGGCATTGCCTATCGGTGACAGGGTGGGCAGAGGGTTTGCCGGTTTTGTGGCAATTGTGACAGCGGGCTGGTTTAGGCTTATTGGGGCAGGTCTTGAATGAGGCCCTGCTCAGCGCAGTGGCCACAGATGTCTTTTTCGGCGCGGCAGAATTTGGTGGTATGGTCGAAGCTATGGCACTTATAACACCGGGTGGCCGCGATGTAGTCGTTGACCCGGCAACAACTCCATCCGACATATACGCGCTCTTTCTTTATGAGGACGTCGCGGGCCTGCCTGGATACCTCGAGTATCCAGTTGCTCTTATCCTTGTTCTTGTCTCCGGACTTGAACGCGAGCTAAATCTGCTGGGAGAGGGCTTTTTCTGGGGCGTCCAAATTCTGGCTGACTATGGCTCGAAGGGTGGCCTCGTCGCTTTCCAGCTTTGGGACGTCATAGAGTATGATCCTGGGGTTCCGTTTGAGGGGGGGGGGCGACTATAAGGCCAGCAGCTTTAGGCTGGGCGTTGTCGCGGAGGGTGTTGAGGTCAGAGGCTTTGGGGGACTCGACCAGGATGCCGTTCCCTTGGATTTTCCTTATGCTCTTAATTTGGAGCTTGCAATCCGCGGGGGAGACCAGCTTGAGGACCGTCTCTTTGGTCATGTCGCTGGACTCGAAGGACTTGGGGTCCTGTGGGAGGATGGTGATGGCACTGGGGGGGTTCTGCCTCAGGTTCGAAAGAGCGGCCGTCTTTGAGCAGACCCCGACTCTCTCGGCGTAAGTAGTGGGCCGAGAGGGTTCTTTCAGGGCCTGACAGTTCTCTGTGACGGACTCGAGGGTTTTCCTCTGCTGTCTATTTTCGGATCTGATAGCTTTTATCTGGCCTTCCAGGTTGCTGCACTCGCTGAGTATGCTCTGCAATTTGGCTACCTTGGAGGCTATGAATTGGGACGCGTCTGGGTACAAGCCGTTGTCTTGGTCCATAAGGAACCGCATCAAGGCCATGGTGACCTTCGCGGACTTAAGCCGAAGGTCGTTCGCGGTGGGGTCGGGTACGGGGGCGGCTGTGGCTGGGTTGTTGCAGCACGGGACGGGGCTTGGGGCGGGGGCGACCGGGGGTGGGGACGGAGCCACGGATCTTTTCGCGGACTTATTGGGTTTCCGGGGGAGGACTGCCGCGAGGGGGGTATCAGAGTCATTGTCTGATTGTATCCGGCGTTTGGTCTTGCGGTTGCGGCTGATGACCTTCCGGTATCCCTCGGAGTCGGACGCCTCAGTGTCCATCATGCTGATGGACGATGGTGGGCGGGGGTGAGGCGGGGTGGGTCGATGGAAAATCAGCGGTGAACAGCTGCGAAGGAACCGGGACTTAGATCCATCGCGCCCTCGCTGTTTAAGTTCATTGGACCGGGGAGTCAGAAGACCCGGTCTTAACTCTCTGTCGGCTGCAAGGAGTTGTATGTTTGCTTTAAGTATTTCGCCGGCAATAATGCCGGCGATAATAATATGAAAGTAGTGAATGGTCGATCTGTTAGGCGACCGCGGTGGCGGGTGCTCGGCACCACACGCCAACCGCTACAACGGCTTTCTTGCCGTGTTGCCACCCCCAAAGTGCCACACGACAGTTAGTGTTCGTCGTCATAACTGTGGTCTCTGAGAGACGGGCCGTACCTAAGTCCTTGGTGGACCATACCGGCCGCTCTTGCGACTTATGCCTGATGTTCGGGCTCTACCCTCGTTCACTATCGTATCAGGGGAAGACAGCGTGCTACTCCCACTGCCACCTCGAGTCCAACCCAATCCAGGCACTCTTACGGAGTAGTGTTAAAGTCTTTTATCTCCGCAAGAGGGGCTTCAGCCTGGCCCGAGGGGACGAACCCCGAGGGGTTCGCCCAGCATGCCGTACATCGACGGAGCTGGACGAGTCCACGCTCCGTATGCAGTTTCGTTCTATGTTCGTCTCTTTGTCGTTCTTACGGATCGTGCGAATTTTTGGAACTCCTTAAATAGCTGCTCTGACACCAGGCTGGCTTTGTCGATCGGCCACTGAAATCCTCGAATCGCCGCCTGGCGTAGGTGTTCCCTGTCCTCTACGTAACGCTGACAATCGTAGAGGACGTGGTTTGGAGTTTCCTCCTCCCCACATTCGCACAACTCATCGTCGACCAGGGCGAACGTCTTGAGCTTCGCACGGAAGTCTCCATGTCCGCTCAAGAACTGCGCTACATCATGGTCGACTCTGATCCAGCTCGCTGAGAGTCGGTCTGATACCTCGCCGAAGTATTGGAAGGTTTCCCTACCCTTCGTCGAGGACGACCATCTCTGCTGCCACATCTCTAAAGTCGCCTCCCTCAGCCTTCTGCGAACTTGGGCTTCGGTGACGACTTCGTCAGCCAATTCGGCCTGACTCACTTGATAGGTTCCATGTTGGAACCCGAGTTTCTTCCTGGCTTTGTACACGCAGCTGAACTCCGCTATCGCCAAGTCCACAGGTATCTCCCCGGCGATCACGGGGATCGCATCAGTGGAGACTGTCCTGTAGGCTTTGACGCAGCCAAGCAGAACACGCCTCTGCGCTCTGGTGAGCCATTTACTCGTCCCAGAGGTAAGGCGGTCTGCCCAGCCCGCGGCAGCATACGTGACGATTGGGACAAACAAGCCGCGGTACAAATTACGCATCGTCCGATATCCCAATCCCCAGTTCGACTTAGCAATCCTTGCTAGCGCATTAAACGTTCGCAAGGACTTAGCATTCAAATACTCGACGTGGGAATGGATACCCAGTCTAGAGTCAAAATGCACGCCAAGGTAACGCACATAGTCCTTGACGGCAATATTCCGACCTCCTACTTTTATCACAGGTGGCCTCTCTCTGTCGAGAGAGCCTTTCAAGGATATCATCTCAGTCTTGGTCGCAGACAGCGACAATTTCTGCTGGTCGCACCAGCGAGAAATGGTGTCCGCAACCAATTGGCCATTGCTTTCTAGACCCTTCCTGCTGTTCGCAAAAATCAAGACAAGAAGGTCGTCTGCATAGGCGATGGGCTCGCAAGCGAGCCCGGCGTTCGATAGGAGCTGTAGAACCTCGTCGAAGACTAAGTACCAACAGCTCGGACCAAGAATTGATCCCTGTGGGCAGCCCTTAGTGACTTTCTTCCGCACTGCACCGCGATCAGACACCATAGTCACCACGCGGCCGTCGAAGTAGTCGACCACAAATCTAAATAGGTTTTTTGGGCAGCCTCGCTTCCTCAACGCGTTGAGTATGCTTGGCCATCAGACGTTATCAAAGGCTGCGGCTATGTAGAAGAGCAGACCCACGACGTACTTTTCCTCTCGACCGGACGCAAGCTCCCTCATCTTTACCACGGCATCAGTCGTGGATCGATGCGGCCTGAATCCGTATTGCCGATCGGAGGCGTAGTCGGGGTGCAAAAACGAACTAGCTAATCGCGTAGCGATTAGCTTCTCTAAGACTTTGCCTACGACCGAAAGCAAGCATATAGGTCTGTAGGACTTTATCTCCGTTTCAGGTTTCTCGGGTCCTTTAAGGATGGAAATGATGGACCCGATTTTCCATTCCGCGGGAAAGACTCCGTGTGCCAGGCATCCGTTGTAGAGTCGGAGGAGCTCGCGTGAGATCGTATTAAACGAGCATTTTAGAACCTCCGGCTCAATTCGGTCTAGGCCTGGACACTTGCCGCTCTTCAGTCGGTTGACCGCCGATCTGAGCTCCGAGAGGATGAAGGAACTGGCGTCCTCACTCTCCGGCTCGATGGCAGCTTCCCTCCTGACTCGCGCATGATCCGGAGAGTCATTCGCGGGGCTATCGTCCGGAATTAACCCCTCCAGCAGCGCGGAAGCGGTGGAGTCCCAGTCTGTAGTATAACCCTGGACAGTGTTAAGATTAATATTCGAGATGACCGTGTTGGCTGTCATCTTCTGCCTCGTGATCTTATAAATGAGGCCCCAGGGTTCTTTGTTTCCCTGCTCGGTCACGAATGCACGCCAGCTGTGCAACCGAGCAGCTTTAATGGCGGCTTTGTAGGCCTTTCTCTGTTTGAGATACTCGGTCCTCTTGGCCGCCCTCTGCTCCTCTGAACATGCAGCGTTCTGCGAGGCTCGTCTAAGTTTATAGACTCGCCTCTTCTGCCTCGTCTGGTCGGCCGTCCACCATGGGACGGATTTTGAATGCCACTGCTTGGTTGGCATCGAGGAGTCGCACGCTTGGACGATCATTCTTTCGATCTCCTGTGCTAGATGTTCGACTTCCCCCTTATTATTCAATGGATTGGGGGATATACTCCTCTTACTTTCCTGCAGCGCCTTGTCGAACTCGGGCCATTTTGCGCTTCGGAGTCGGAACCTTGGTAATAATCCGTTCCGGTTGGTGCTGCTGTCGCTACTACAAATTTCGGCAGTACCGTCCTTGGCGCAAAATCTCAAAGTGAACTCTATGACCCGGTGGTCGCTGGTCGTCAGGTCCTCGCGGACCTTCCAACCTCGCACCTTGTCGCAAATGTCAGGTGTCGATAGTGTGACGTCGATGTAAGACTGTCCACTAGGGCTGGAAAACGTCGGAGCGTTTCCAGCCTCGTTCAAGACAACCAAGCCATGGCTCACGATAAACTCTTCGAGTTTACGACCTCTCACGTCCGTCTCCGCACTGCCCCACTGGGCTGATTTTGCGTTAACGTCGGCAGAGATAATGACTCGGTTATGCCTTAGTGCGGAAAGAGCTCTCTCTAACCGCGCCAGACCTGATTCAACGTCATCGGACCATTGAAAGTACTGGCTGATCAGGAAGAAGCTCCCAAACGAACCCGAGATGCTGGCACAGGACAAATGCGTGTCGCACAAGTTAGAGACTTTGACCACGGTTAGATCCGGGTTTCTGACCGCTATTGCAGCCATCACCGGATCGCCTGCCGTGATCAGCCTCGTTCTCAAGCCTAGCCCGGGCACAGTACCCCGCCAGCTATATGGCTCTTGTGCAAGCAACACATCTACCCCTCGCCTATGCATCTCAGTCCGGACTTCGTCGGCCACGTTTCGGGCCCGCTGCATGTTATGCTGCATGACCCGTATGACTCTCGAGCGTCGCCGGTTGTTTGTACTATCCATTCAAGATTCAAATTATTCGTGTCTGATGCGAGACATCTCCAAAACCAGCGCTTCCTGATACGAGGCGCAGGCCGGGTCTCGCGACTTATGTTGAAATGGTCGCCCTCTGTCTTTACAGTTGGAGCAAACCGGAGGCTTGCTCTTCCTGTTACAGTGCGCATAACCGTGCACTTTTTCGGCACAATGTCCGCAGACATCCTCTTTGAATTTGCTGCGCTTCGCCGTGTGCCCGAAGCGCTGGCACTTGTAGCATCGGGTGACCTGTATGAAGTCCCGCACACGACAGGAACTCCACCCGAGGTACACCCGGTCCCCTCTCTGCGCCAGCCGCCGACGAATCTGCGGACTGACGGCCACTACCCAGTTGGCTGTCTCCGGGGTCTTGCCAGCCATGCGACTGACCCGAACACCCGAAGGCACATCCTTCTGGGACGCCTCAGAGAGGTTTTGCCTCCAAAGACTGGAGGCAATTTCCTCCTTGCCCATCCCTTTCGGGATATCATAAATCAGGACCTCGGGTTCCCGTTTGCTAGGCAAGGAGACGGACAGTCCCGCACTCGCCAGCTTTCTATTACCTACGAAGGCTTTTAGGTCCTCCTTGCGATCGGTTTCGACGACGATGCCACCGGAGTGGATGCGTCGAACCGATGTGACCCGGATCGCCTCCTTCGCAGGTTTCACGATCGACAGAACAGCTCACTTAGTAGCATCGCTGTTCTGTCCTTTATTCTTTGGCGGGAAGATACGCACCACGTATTGTGTCGGTGGTCTTCTCGCCTCCGGAGTAGCTGTCTGATTGACCTTAGCCACTTGGGCGTAGGTCAACTGCGCGGCATTGCAGACCGTCTTCGGGAGAATTCCCTTGGACGGCCCAGGTCGCACCGCACTCATTACGGCAGGACGCGCTTTTAGGTCCGCCCTGACCGCGGCGAGTTGCCCTTCGACGAAGCTGTTTCGTTGAATCAGCTCCTGAACTAACCCGTTGAGTGCTTCGACTTCTGTTAGTATCTTCGACCCGGACTCCTTGTTGACTTTCGACGCGGGTCGAAAGCAAAAGGCCCGTATCTCTGATACTAGCCTGAAGGCTTCGTCTCTCACGACATCGAGAGGCCGTACCTTGTGCCCGGAAACCGTCCTCTTCGATTTCCTGGTCTGGTTTACTGCGGCCTTGCCAGTAGGTGCAACTGGCTTGGCACGCTTCGACTTCTTGGTGACGGTTTTCCAACCGCCACCTTCGGGGTCTTCAACACGCTCGGGTGCCGGTTGCACCTTCACGAGCGTGTCTTTGACTCGTTCAATTTTCTTGGGTTTCTCCTTCCCAGCCTTGCGGCTGGGGGAGTCCCCCGACTTGGGCGATGTCCCCACGTTACCGGTGTCCGGCGCGCCTTCTACCGTGGCCTCAGTTTTCACCGAGACCGCTCGCGTGGGTGTCACGCATCTCTCTAAGGTCACGCGAGGATTGGCGATGTTGATCACCTTCCCGGACCTTGTCTTTTTCGCAGACGCGGGAGGACTGACAACTGCTGTTGCAGTCTCCGCGTTTGTGGCGACGGCTTCACTCCGAGTAGGAGCTGGACCCGCCGACTTCGAGCGTTCAATTTTTATTCTAGATCCCATATTATGAATCTTTCTTTCATCCGGCACGCTCCCCGGCCACCACCGACCCACACATTTTGGAACCCGCCATCAGGCTGGGTTAGGGCTACGCACCGGACATAGTCTGCTGACTGGGCCGATTACTCAACCCAGCCCGCGTCCTCACCCGTCAGAACCCACTCGCCGAAGCGCATGATCGTTCCAAGCCGATTGACTGGACCAGGGCTGCTTTTCTCGTCCAGCCTCCCATCTAGCCGAAGCAGAGGCCAAAGGTACGTGTTGGGAACGTCTCACCCGCAGGAGAGGGCCCCCTCAGATCCCAAGGTCCTCTTTTCCGACGACAAGGGTCGCCACGCACGGCAAACACGCGGGAGACAGCAGTCGGAGAGGCTGCCTCTTCCTCTCCACCACACTTCGTTCAGTTCGCTGCGTTTTGAGAACACGAGCTATCCAGCGGTACCTTATTTCGTGGAGGCTCAAGTGTGGCTAGGGCACGTTTGCCCCTTGCGGCCTGGGTTGCCCAGGTGATTGGTTGCATCCCGATTTCTAGATCCAGCGGCATGTTGCTACGTGGCGCGCTCAAACAACGAAAAGGCGGCATTCCAGTAAAGCAGGAAAACCGCCTAACGTGACGCGGGGAGCTGAAGCCACAAGTGACAACAGCCCCCCGGTAGGAAGTAGTGCAGCATACACAATGCTGCACAAGAACACGCCACAGCCCGTATGCTTAGTTCAGGGGCCTCGCCATTATGCGAAGTACTACATGTACAACGCACTGGCGGTCTCAAATACCCTCATTGCCGATGCATCTGATGCATCCGTCAACTCGGCAGCAGCATTCAATCCTTCGGCGTGTTGCTTTGTGGCGTGTTCAGATAACGAAAATGCGGCATTCCAGTCAGACCAGAAAAACCGCATAACGTGACGCGGGGAGCTGAAGCCACAAGTGACAACAGCCCCCCGGTAGGAAGTAGTACAGCATATTCAATGCTGTACATGAACACGCCACAGCCCGCATGCTTAATCTCGGGCCTCGCCATTATGCGAAGTACTACATGTACAACGCACTGATGGTCTAAAATGCCTTCATCGTCGACGCACCCATCGACTCGGTAGTAGCAACAACCTTCGCGAGGACTAGTTCGGGGGTCGCCTCTCAACCCTGGGTGGCCACAGACCGCCACCGCCAGTAGATAGGGACATTAGAATGTCTACGTTATGAGCTAATGGGGCGTTAGCCGGCTCAGCCATACCGAAGCCGCAGAGTGCGGCTTATACTGGCGGTGTTAAAGTAGCGAAACCAGTACGAGGGGAACCTGCTGTGAAAAACCCTTCCATCACCTTTGGTGGGGATCATCAGGAAGGAGGACTGTCCTTTTCAGGAGACAACCCACTTAGCCACTGCTCCACTGTGCAAGCCTCACTTGGAGGTGAGTGGAGCAGTGTTGACAGCGGGGGCCACGTGGAGGCGGGGTTGTCAGCATATGCACGGGCATATGCTCAGTCCCTTGCAGGCTCATGCGTTGGGTGCAATGCATGAGTGTTTTTGTGGACGGTTCGGCACATCTCACCTGTCGGTGGGATGCCTGCGTTGCCGTGTACCGACCAATGCAGGCCATGCGGGCCGACTGCCCGCCTACTCGCGCGCTTTCATGGCTTCTTTGGCGAACTTTAGTAATGTATTGAGTATTGGCGGCTCGGTAAGCCTCCTCAGGTCACACGGCCACGGGAGGTGATGTTTGGTGACGTGGGTGAGTAGTGTTGTACGGTGTGTGTCATGGAGTGAGCATTCGAAGGTGACGTGCGTTACCGTGTCGGTCTCCCCGCATCTGCAGGCGTCAGACTCGGCTATGTTCAGCGCCATTAATTTGGCGTTGAACTTGCCGTGCCCCGACAGCAGCTGCGAGCTGTGGAAATCCGGCTCCAGCTTCGCAGCCATCCTCGCTCTGACATCTGGGAAGAATTGATGGGTGATTCTTCCCTTGGAGGAAGAGTCCCATCTCCCTTGCCAGATGTCAAGAGTGTGGTTTTTGATGTTCTGTGTGATTTGTGTTATTGTGTCGTTATTACCGGAGGGTTGTGTTTGTGTACCAGATGAGAAGATCGTATCTCCGATTTTTGCCTCTTCACCCTTCCTGAGGCGGTATATTGCCATTCTTTCTTGAAGGACGAGATCTATGGGTTTAGCGGCGGCCAGTACCATCAGGGCATCGTTGGATATCGTACGGTACGCCCTGGTGACTCTAAGGAGGGCATTTCTTTGCGCACTTTGTAGCCTCCGCAGGTGGTGGACATTAGTTTTGTCCGCCCAGCCTGCGGCAGCGTACGTTATAATAGGCAGAAAGACGCCTCGATAGAGCCTGAGGGTGGTACCGTAATTCAGTCCCCAATATGACTTACAGACCCTCGCGAGGCCCTGAAATACGGCCTTGCTTTTCTTGCAAATTTCTAGGATATGTGTCGTGACATTGAACCTGGGTCCGAAGTTAATTCCTAGGTACTTGACGACCTTCTTCATCTTTATTGATGTGATCCCGATTTTTATAGTGGGTGTTCGTCTGATGTCCAGGATGCCCTTTAGTAGGATCATCTCTGTTTTTGGCTCCGAGATTTGAAGCTTATGCTTCTGGCACCAGTCAGCGACAAGTTTTGTTGCAGTGTTGCCTCTGACCTCAAGGTCCCTCCTGGAGTCGCCAGGGATTAGGATTATGAGGTCATCGGCATATGCATCACACTTGAGACCTTTCAGTGTAATTTTGTTTAGAAGGTCGTCAAATACCAGGTTCCAGAACTTTGGACCCAGTACAGAACCCTGTGGGCAACCTTTTGTCACATCCTTTCTAACTGAATAACTATTGTTTTGGATCTGTACAGTTCTCTCCGAGAGGTAGCTCTGGATGAGTCTGTACAGATTTGCCGGGCAATCTCGTCGCTTCAGGCCATCCAGGATAGAAGGCTACCATACGTTGTCGAATGCGCCAGCTATATCAAATAGTATACCTATCACATATCTCTCTTGGCTTTGTGCTGTTATAGATCTGACTTTAACAATGGCTTCCTCCGTAGATCTGGCAGGTCGGAAGCCGTATTGCTGGTCAGCCGTTTGCGCGTGTGCTTCTAAGAGAGGTTCTAGTCTAGAAGCTATTAACTTTTCCAAGATCTTACTTAACACCGGAAGGAGGCAGATGGGTCTATAAGATTTTGGATTAGCAGGGTCTTTGTTCTCGTTCTTTAGGAGAATTTTAATGATGCCCTGCTTCCATCGTTTCGGGAAGGTAGCCGTAGAGAGACATATGTTGTATAAGTGTGTTATCTGCGCGTGTAGCAGGGGCAATGCCCTCTTCACTACTTCGGGTTCCATTACGTCAGCGCCTGGGGCCTTCTTTCCTTTAAGCTTACGAATGGCAATCTCCACCTCGGTTGTGGTGAAGGAGGCAGAGTCGCGCGTGTCGGGGGGTGTTAGTGTGCTATTGTGTAGTCGCCTGTGCCATTGCGTTTCAGTGCTCCTATCATCATCCGGTATAAGGCTGTGAAGGAGTAACTCAGCAGTGTCGTGCCACGTGGTTGTGGGCGTGTTGTTTTGTACAATGTTGTTGCATGCTTTTGCCGTGTTGATCTTCCTGGTTTGTAGTTTATAGACTATGCCCCAGGGATCTTTGTTCCCCTCAGTTGTCACGAGTGAGCGCCAGCTGAGGAGTTTTGCTTTTCTGATGTGTGCATTGTATTTGTTTCTGATTTGTTTGTATTGTTTCATTGTTTGTTCTTGCTGTGCAGTGTTTCTGTTTTGCTGAGTTAACCTTCTAAGCCTTCGGACTTCCTTCTTCAATCTGTCCAAGTCCTTATTCCACCAAGGGACAGACCTGGGGAAACAGGTCTTCCTTGGGATTGCAGCATTGCTGGCATGAATGATCACATCCTCGAGCGCAACTACAAGTCCGTTTGCGTCTGTGTGGTTGGTAGAGGGTGCATTGAGAACCTGTAAGGACTTGGTTCTAAGGGTTCTCTCAAACTTCTTCCAGTTCGCTCTTTTCAGATTGAACCGGTTGGAGGAGAGTTTTGGGCTATCCGCGGATGTGTGTTGGATGCTAAATGTGATTAGGTTGTGGTCACTTGCAGTTTCTTTATCGTGTATCCACCATCGATCTATCCTGTTCGCTATTGGGCCTGCGTCCAGAGATACATCGATGTTGGATTTGCCTCTTGTGTTATCGAAAGTATACGTGTTGGAGGGTTTGTTAACAACTGAGAGGTTATGCTGCGAGATTAGATCGTCGACAGCTTCACCTCTGTTGTCTGTGTCCGTGTTGTGCCAAAGGGTGGACTTGGCATTTACGTCTGCGAGGACTATGATATTCTTTCCCCGGAGGTTGGACAGGATTGAATCAAGGTGGTCTATGTACTTGGTGATTGGATCTGACCACTGAAAGTAGGCGTTCACGACATAGAAGCAGAGGTCACCCGTGCTTATCTCAGCGCAGGAGAAGTGCGTGTTGCACAGGTGCTCCAGCTTCAATGTCGTGAGCGCCGGGTTGCAAATAACTAGGGCACTTTTGATAGTGTTTTTCGAGGCGTTGTCTGAGAAGTGTTTGCTGTCTGTGATTGTTTGTGTCGTGATTCCAAGGATGTTAGTGTATTTTGTGTTCGGGTGAATGTATGGCTCTTGGATTGCTAAGACGTCAAGCCCCTTTCTCGAGGCTATTAGTCTTAGCTCGTCCATTGCCGTTCTACAGTTATTTGTGTTTATTTGCGCGATCTTTATAGTGGAGATACGATCTCTCCTGTGTGACATTGTGTTTCTCCCGGTGGTTCCCGCGTTTACAAAAGGTGAAGGCTTACTTACCATAATCAATCTTGCTAGAGTTAACCTCCATGGCGTAGCGGAAGGCAGGGCAGTCTTTGCTCCTGGAGGAGTGGTCGCATGGCTTCTTCACCCTTTTGCAGTTGATGCACGTGGGGTGGCTGCTTTTCTCGGGGCACTTGTCGAAGGAGTGTCCATCCTTGGCACAGTGACCACAGGTTTCGATGGTTGCCCTGCAGTGCTTTGAAATATGGCCGAAAGATTGGCATTTATAACACCTGCTGACTATGTTGTAGTCCCTGATAGCGCAGGAATTCCAACCAACGAAGACTCGCCCGGTGGAGAATAAGATTTCTCTAACATCCGGAGACAGTTCAAAGACCCAGTTAATGGTGTCCCTAGATTTGTCCCCGGTTTTGTAGAGGACCTTAACTTTCCGGGCGAAGTCCTCGTCGGTTAAGTGCTCTAAATTTTGGCACTTCAGGGCACCTATGAGGTCGTCTTCGGTCACTGTGCTGGATACTCCATAGATGATTGCCCGAGGCTTCTTTTTTGTGGGCAGGTCAGCTTTTAAGCCCACCTTAGGGAGGGTCTTGCTTTTGAGGATCTTGTCGAGATCCCCTTTGGTTTCGGTTTCTATCAGGATTCCATTATTGTTGATCATGCGGACGTTTCTGATTCTGAGGCTTTCTTTAGTTGGAGCTATGGAGTCGATGATTGTCTTCTTGGTGGCCTCGCTGCTGGATGTGGGTGTTGTTTCGGTGGGGTAAACTGTGGCAACGTATCTTTTTGGAATCGTCATTGCTGTGGTGTTTATCCTTGTTTTTGTGATGTTGGCGTATGAGGTGGCTTGTGTTTTGGTTGTTGGGGTTGTTGTTGTTGTGCCTCTCTGTATTGTTTTCTCCAGAGAGCTGACTGTGTTGACAACACTGGTGACGATTTTTGTTAGGTTGTCCAGTCTAGCTTCAATGGGGTCTTTGTTGACGGTCTCGTTTCTAAGGGCTTTATTTTCAGCCAGGATGCGCTCAGAGTAGGTGTAGGCACTCTTTATGAGGCCCTTGAAATGCCTGGAGTCCTCTTCAGGCAGGCTCTCGGCGAGTTCCTGGCTAAAAGTTAGGAGCAGGAGCAGCGGTGAAGGTTCGGAGTCTTCCGGTTCGGCGTGGTTGGTTTTCTTGTTTTCGCGGCTGTTATCCTCATCGTCATCGGATGCAGCCTTCCGTTTCATCTTCTTGCCTAGTTTTCTTGCTTCCCGCGATTGTACCGTTTTCCAGTCACCGTCCATGGCGACTTCCATTGTCTGCACACCGCGCGAACAGATCACGCGGCGCAACACTTCAGCACTTCACTTATGAGACCGTAAATTTTTGTTGTTCTTTTTTTTTTCTCTAAAAAAAAAAAAAAAAATTATTAAAATTATTTATAAAAAATTGTCCAAAAGTTGTTAAAAATTGTTTAAACAAATTGTTTAAACAATTATTTAAACAATTGCCCGGATACTGTTTGTTGTTGTCTATTCGCTTTCCAATTTCGCGCACTGATGTTCGTCTAAGTCCATGGCGGAAACTCGATGAGTTATTTCGGCCCGGGGAGTTCACTGTCGCCAACCCTAGCAAAATTTGCGAGGTTGGCAGCAGCGGTGATGCTCTCTGTAGACTGGAAACTCCCAGCTTGTTTCGGCCCGGCGACAGCCAATCAGAATGCTCAACACCGCGACTGCAGAGCCAGCCCACGCCGACGGTGGCGTCTCGAAGTTCGAGGTGGCAGTACGTTGTTTCTCGATGTATTGGATGATTTTTTCACTTCCACAGTTTTGCACCGATTTACACTTACGATACGTCAAATTAACCGCTATCGCTAGCAATCAATTCTGACGTAATCAGATTTGCAATGCGGTCTCTATTTTCGCCGGAATCGGACCGCGAACACCGGCGTGTCAAAACACGTGGCGATCCGTATGTCAACTTTCACTCGCTATAATTTTGTCAATTTCGAACCGATTTCCACAATTTATATCACGAACTGATCCTCTCCGCTAGCACTTCACTCTAATGCACTGTTTATAATTTTTACGGCTGATTTAACCACTTTTTATCGATGTAACACGGAGCACGGCGTGACGACGCGTACACTCGCTGCGACACCTGGCGGCCAGTGAGTAGATAGGGACATCTAGTGTGAATCCGGTCACCGCGAGGGTGACGCGGATATGTTTCCTCGCCCTTACGGGCATACACAGCTAAGCGGCCATCTACCCCCAGTCCAACCACTGTCAAGGAGAGGGGCCAAGGAAAAATCCGCACGTGCCATTGAGCCGTTTACAATGGACGAGTTCTTTAGCCGCTAGCGAAATTCTGGTTTTACCCTCCTTTCGCTAGCGCCCACGGGGAACCACGGGGAGGCGAACTCGTGACGCGACGCCTCGCGTCCACTAAGCGAAGACCTAGGAGGAAGGATGGGAGTTGGGAGGGATGGGTGGGGGTTTGGGGTTGTCGTTGATGGGGACGTGAGTCGTCCCCTTCCGGATCCTGGGGAGTACAGGTGTCCGGGGTTTCCTACATGAAGCCCTTTAGCCAAAGGGCTTCCCTACAGAAGTCGGAGAAGACCTGGAAAGCCTCTGGAGACGACACGAAGTGTTGTGCTGCTTCCGGCCATTTCCAGTCTCCGGCTGGTACTACCTCGCGGAGGGCTTCTCTTTGCGGGTCGAAATTGGGACAGTCGAGGAGGAAGTGATCGACCGTGTCCGATCCGTGACCACACGCGCACTCCTCACCGTCGGAAACTCCGTACGCGCGTAGGCGCGCCTGGAAGTTTCCGTGGCTGGTGAGGACTTGCGTGGTGTAGTGGTTCGGTTTCGTCCACTTGGCCGACACTCTCTCCTCTATGCTTTTGAAGAAGGCGTAGGTGGTGCGGCCCTTGTGGGAAGAATTCCACATGGATTGCCACACCTTGTACGCCTCGACCGCTAACCTATGTTTAGCATCGTCGGCCCCCGCCGGAACGACGATGCTACCTATTCTGGCGTCTTTACCTTTACGCGTCTCGTACAAGGCTTTGGTTTGCCTGAGCTTAACGTCAATGGGTATAGCACCGGCCACCACGCACATGCTGTCCCACGATGCCCGGCGATATGCGCCGGTCATCGCGATGAGAGCACGGCGCTGTGCGGCTCTCAGCACCTTGAGCTCCCCCTCCGTGCACCGGTCGGCCCACCCGGCGGCAGCGTACGTTGCCACCGGGATGAAAACCCCCCGGTACACGGCGGAGAGCGCCCCGAAGCGGAGCCCCCATTCACGCCTTGCCATTCTACCCAGCTTCGCGAAGAGCGAGCCGACCTTGTCACTTATATAGTTGCAGTGGGTTCGAACACCCATGCCCCTATCAAAGTGGACGCCGAGGTACTTGACGAAGGGTTTGAATTTCAAGGACTTATTTCCGATCCGAATGGTCGGTGGCCTTTTGACTAAATCTAACTTGGAAGCGCGGACTGCCGTTCGTTTTCAGCCTGGGCGCGATCCTCCCCGTCGGCCTATTCTATCTCTCTCGATATATCCGCTGCGCAGGACAATCGCCTCGGATTTACTTTCGGAGATCTCTAGCTTTGCTGATCTGCACCAACCTAGGATCAGGTCAACAACTCGTTGACCCTCGATCTCTAGGTCTCTACGGCAGCTTCCGCCCACGAGGACGATGAGGTCGTCCGCGTAGGCGACGAATCTATTCTCGACTGAGGCCTCGAGAGACCTCAGGAGATCGTCGAACATCAGGTTCCAGCACTGCCGGGCCGAGGACGGAGCCTTGTGGGCACCCCCTCGTCGCGCGCTTGGAGACTCTTTCCGTTCCGACGGTGAGGCTGACTTTGCGGTCCTCGAAGTAGTTGGAGACCACTTCGAAGACGTTGCGCGGGCAGTCTCGATCCCTAAGGCTCTTCAAAACTAAGGGCCACCAGACGTTATCGAAGGCTCCGGAAATGTCGAATAGCAGCGCTATCACATGCCGATGCTCCATGGCATCAACCATGCGGCGCAGCTCGACAATTGCATCTTCAGTCGACTTTCCGCGCATGAAGCCGTACTGTCTGCTGGAGATGCGTCCCGTTGCCATCGCCGTCTGTTCGAGTCGGCTCTTAAGGAGCTTCTCGAAGGTTTTCCCTACGACGGAGAGGAGACAGATCGGTCGGTAGGACTTCGGGTCCTTCACGTCCTTGCCCTCTCCCTTCAGGAGCACTCTGAGGGAGCCCTCCTTCCTGGTGGGGGGAAAGACGCCCCAACGAAGGCACCCGTTGAAGAGGCGAACTAATTGTCCTAACACTATTTTCGCGGCGGCCTTCAGCGCTCGGACCTCGATGAGGTCCGGCCCTGGTGCCTTGTCGTTTCCAAACGTGCGAATCGCATCCGCGACCTCGTCCGGTGAAAACGGAGAGGCGTCCGCGGTGTTTGGCGCGATTCGCACGTTCTCCCTAACTACTTGCTGCGCGGGCGTGTCGTCTTCTGTCCGGTCGTCCGGGACGTGTGCTTCCAGAAGGGCGTTGGCTGTTTCTACCGCGCTCATAGTGTTGTCGTTAGCTCGCCGGAGGGTGCTGAGCACCCTCTCGACACGGAACTTGTTCGCTTGCAGCTTGTACACGATGCCCCAAGGCTCCGTGTTCCCGTGCGACGACACAAAGTTTCGCCAACTCTCGAATTTCGCCCTCTTCACCTCTCTGCTGTAGTTCCGCAACGAAGTGCGGTACTCCAGCAGTTTTAGGAGGCGTCAGGACTCATTTCTTTCCTTCTGGAAGGCACGTCTCCGTCGGTAGACAGCCTTCTTCATGACTGTGAGCTCTTTCGTCCACCATGGGTTGGACTTCCTAAACCTACGCTTTATTGGCATCGACGCGGTGCAGGCATCTTTAATGATGTCTGTGAGCGTTTCAGCCATCCCTATTGTTTCCTCCGCTGACTCCAGGCTCAGGACTTCGAGCCTCGACCGTGAAAGATCGGACAGAGTCTCGGAGAATCGCTCCCAGTCGGCTCGACGGGTGTCGAACCGAGAGTTTGCGACGCTGCGATTCCCCGTCGCGGCTCTAGGTGCCTGCAGCCTGATGTCAACAGCGTTGTGGTCGCTGGTCGTCCACGCACTTCTTACTGTCCAGCTCCTGATGAACGGAGACATGGAGGGTGACGCCAGGGTCACGTCGATGTAAGACGAGCCCGTTGGCGTCCAGAAGGTTGGTGGTTGAGCTGCGTCGTTCACAACGTTCATGCCAAACGCTGCGATCAGAGTCTCGAATTGAGCTCCTTTCTCGTCTGTGCCCCGAGGGCTCCAGAGCGAGGATTGCGCGTTGGCGTCTGTCGAAACTAGGAGTCTCTTCCCCCTCAGTGCGCAGAACACCTTCTCGAGGTGGCTGAGGTGCTTTTCAATTTCGTCGCTGTGCTGAAAATAGCACGACACCGCGTAAAATGAAAAGCCGGGTGCTAGCACTTCCGCACAGACGCAGTGGGAGTTGCTGAGCTGCGAGACGAACACCATATCGAAGTTGGGGTTGCAGACCGCAACAGCCGCCCACGGGGGTTGTGGTTCGGCTGCTGCCAACCTCACTCCGGACCCTAGACCGCTAATTTTATATCGCGCGCCCAGTTGGCTGACGTATGCCTCCTGCAATAGCAGGACGTCTAGCCGCTTCTGAGCGATAAGCTCGCGGACGTCTCCGGTAACTGCAGCTGAACGTCTCATGTTCAGCTGCAGTATCCTAATGTCGGGGATTTTTTTAGGTGAGGGCCTAATAACCATAATCAGTTCGGGAAAGCGACTGATTTATGGCGGCTACATACGCGGGGCAGTCCTTGCTGGTGACGCAATGGGAGGAGGGTTTCTTACCCCTAATGCAGTTTACGCAGTTGGCCGGCTTTTCCTTCTTCGGGCAGGTCTTGAAGCCGTGCCCCGTCTCCGCGCAGTGGCCGCAAGTCTCCTTCTCGGCCTTGCAGAATTTCGCAGGGTGGCCGTACCCTTGGCACTTATAGCACCTGGTCACGTTCACGTGGTCGCGTACCCTGCAGCAGCTCCAACCCACGTACAGCCTCTCTTTTGGAACTAAAAGGTCCCTGGCTCGCTTAGAGACCTCGAAGATTAAGTTGCATCGGTCTCTAGTCTTATCGCCACTCTTATAGACCAGTTTTACTTCCTTTGAGAGGCTGGCCGCTTCCTCCTTACTCAGGTTCTGCTGCAGGATAGCGTCCGTCGTCTCCTTGTTGTCCTCCTGGGCCCGTGGGACGTCGAAGACGATGATCCGCGGGCTCCCTTTGGCCGGAGCACCTACAACAAAACCAGCCGCTTTAAGTCTCGGGTTGGCCATCAGGGATGTTACGTCGGTATTATTTGACGTAACGAGCGCAATTCCTGCTCCCTGAACCCTGCGGACGCCCCTGATCTGCAGGCCGTCCGCTCTGGGCGAAACCAGCTCGAAGACTGCCTCCTTAGTCTTCGCACTGTCCTCGTATTTGGCGGTGTCTGACGGCGTGATGATCACCACATTGGGAGGGTCCTGCTTCTGCGTCGACCTGGCTGCCGTAGCGGACCTTTTCTTTTTTTTTTTTTTTTGTTTAACGTGGGGGAAATCTGCTGGTCAGACACCCCCGTCCCGCCCGAGGGGCGGGGCGGGGGTAGTGCGGGTTTCGACCCGCTAAAACCCCCACGGCGGCCTAGGGCGCTGGCGAGTAGCGGGGGAGCCACGGGAACTCTTACAGAACACAACCGCGGCTCCCCCTCGCCTGGCCGGCCACCAGGATGGAATGGCGGTGGCCGGCCGCGTCCCGGGGGGGAGATTTATACTCCCCCCATGAATCATCTTGCTTCGGCGGTGCGGGGGACCGCACCCCACACCGCCTCGTCCTCCCAATATGGGGAGGACAGCTTCAGTTGGGGGGGGGGTGGCGGGCGGCGGGCAATTAAACCAGTAATCTGGTACACCCGCCGCCCGCCTATTCTCATCTGCTCGGGGGGGGGGGGGGGGCTCTAGGCGTGGGCGCACACGCCGCACCCCCCGCTCACGGCGACCCCGCTCGGCAGCCTCCTTCTGCAGCATCACCTCTTCGCAGAAGGTGATGGCTGCCGCCCATTTTCTTGGGCTCTCCAGCATGGCCCCAACTAAGCTGGAGAGAGCGAGGTCGCGACCAACTTCCCGTCTGAGGACTCGGCGCAGCACTGAAAAGGCGGGGCATACCTCCAGTGTATGCTGCGCCGAGTCCTCCTCCGCGCCACAGTGGTGGCACACCGTCGTCGCTTCCCGACCGATGCGACACAGGTAGACACCGAAGCAGCCATGCCCGGTGAACACCTGCGTCGCACGGTAGGTGAGCCTGCCAAACCGCCTCTCCCGCCACGAGGTGAAGTGTGGCAGGAGAGCCCCGGGGACGCGCTCGGCGGCATGGGAGCAAAGCTCCGCATGCCATCTGGCGAGCGCTAGTCCCCGGGCCTGGAGTTCGAAGCCGTCGACCGCCTCCTGCTCCGGCGGGTCCCCCCGAGCCCGGCCAGCGAGCCGTAGCGGACCTGACGCCGACGCGTTCGGCATATGTGGTCGGCTTTTAGTAGATAGGGACATTTTTTTTTTTTTTTTTTTTTCATTTAGTGTCTAATTATATGTAGCTCGAGCTTCCACTCATTGCTACCTAAATTCTCTTCTTTTATATTATTCGATTATTTTTTTAAATTTGGGTAAGTATTTTTTATTATATTATTTCCACATTTATAATGATTAGTTCAATATTTATTCATTTTTGTTGAGTTTTCTGTTTTTTGTTAATTTTATATTTTATTTACAGGTCTCTTAGCCGTCAACTTGTTGAGTTGCCGTTGCCCGTCCCTGCCTCGTGGAGGCGGACCTGCTACTTTCTTCATCATTAATGTAAGTATTTCTTTTATTTATGGCTAATTTTGCATATGTAGAGAATTTAATAAATTGTTCTTTTGTTGAAATTAGCTTTGCTTTATTGTCTTTGTTTAGGGTTAATTCAGGATATCTGTATTCTTGATATAATGGGCAGTCAAATAGCATGTGGTTCAACGTTTCTTCTGTGTTTAGACACAATATACAGGTATTTCTTTCAGTGAGACCTCTCTTATGTAGTGTATACTGTATTGGACCGTATCCCGTTATAAAATAGACGCATTGTGGTCCAGGTTTGAACCAGTCGTTTTCATTGGCAAAGTTTACATTTTTAATAAATTCGTACGTCGTTCTTCCGTGTAGTTCTGAAGTCCATCTTGTTTGCCATTCCTCTAGTGTTTCTTTTTTAATTTTCTTGATTTCTTCTTTTATGTATTCGAGGTTGAGTTCTGTATTTGATTCGTCTAAATTTTGTTCTCTGTATCTGTAATTTCTCCAACAGGTGTGTTTGTTTCGTTTGATTCGGTTTATCAAACCTTGTTCAACTATTTCAAGGTCTAATGGCATTGCTCCTGCAATCACCTGCATTGCCACCGTCGAGGTGGTTCTGCAGGCTCTTGTTAAAAGTAGTAAAATTTGTCGATGCAAAGCCATCAGGTTTCTTTTTATTTGTGTGTTGTGTACTTTGTCGTACCATAAAGCAGCACCGTATTTTATTATTGATAATGCAACAGCTCGATACATTATTTTAATTATATTTGATTTAATACCCCATTCTTGGTTGGTAAGTCGACGAGTAGTCATTATAAAATTTATTACTTTTTGTCTGAGAAATTTTGAATGTTGAATAAAATTTAGTTTATTATCAATAATCATACCTAGATATCTTATTTGTTCGACATATTTTATTTTGGATTCATACACGAAAATGTTTGGCATACGACTTTTATCAAATTTCCCTTTAATCAACATAGCCAGCGATTTGGTTTTAGAGATATTCAATTTGTGAAGTAAACACCATTCCGCTAGGATTTTTGTAGCTATTGATGCGTTCTGTTCAATTTCGTTTCTGGAGTTTCCTTTGATGATAAATACAATATCGTCGGCATATGCTGATGCTTCTACTGTGCCATATGTTGTTTCTGCATCAATTTTATCCAGTAAAATGTCCATGCACCAGTCCCAAGCTGCGGGACCGATGATGGAGCCTTGTGGGCAGTCCCTTCTCATTATTTTTTGATGCTTGTCAAACCTAGATATTATTCTCATTTTTCTATTTTTAAAATAATTTTTTATTAAATTTAGTAAACATGTACTGATATTACATTCAATGAGCCTTCGATAAATGGCTGGCCACCATAAATTGTCAAAGGCTCCTTCGATGTCAATGAAAAGCGCAACTACATATTTCTTGTCCGTTTTAGATTCATATTTTAGCTTTATAAACGCATCTTCTGTAGATTTTCTTTTCCGGAATCCAAATTGGTTTTTATTTTCAAATCCTTTTTCTCTGTATATGATATTTATTCTATTTATTAAGATTTTTTCGAATAGCTTCCCCATAACTGGTAGTAAGGCAATGGGTCTGTATGAGTTAATCAATTTTCTGTCTTTATCTTTATTTTTTAATATTATTGTTACATTAGCTATTTTCCATTCCTTAGGAAATATACCCTTTCGGAGGCAGTTATTATATAAATTTAATATTACATCTTTGTTAATCTGCCAAAATTTTTCAATGATTTCAATGGTGAAATTATCAAACCTGGGGCTTTCTTCTTCTTAGCTGTTTTAATTGCGATTCTAATTTCCTCTTTTGATATATCAGGTTCTAAATTTAGATTGGCGTAATTTTTTATTTTGGTTCTAATATCTCGAATTTCTTCAGTTTCAGTATAATTTTCATTAGGTACACATTTGTCTAATAGCGCATCAATTGCCTCCTTATAATCTAGAGCCTGTCGACCAGTTGGAAGTATTACCGAACTTAATGTTATAGGTTCTCGGAATTTTTCTCTTACGATTTTATACACTATACTCCATGGGTCTTTATTTCCTTCAACCTTAACAAAATTGTGCCATGTTTCTGTTTTGTTTTTTCTGATAGCAGAAACATATTTGTTCCTTGTTACTTTGTAAATGTTTGTATAACTTTCAATTAGATTTGTTAAATTTAATTTTCGTGCTCTCGAAAGTTGTTTTTTTGCTGCATTGACTTTTGATCGTAATTTACTTAGTTCTTGATTCCACCAAGGTACGGATTTGTTACATTTCCCGATTTTTGGTATCGATTGTTTACAACATTCATGTAATAATTTATTAAATCGTTTGATGGCTTTGTTAGGATCAATGTCTCCTAATTCGTTTGAAATGTCTTTAAATTTGGTTTGAACAATTTCTTTGAATTTTTCCCAATTAGCTCTTTTAACGTTGTAATTTTTATCCTTTATCCAAATTCTTCTACATACAGTCGTTCTTGCAATTTCAAGAGTAATCATGTTATGGTCACTTGTTGTAGCCAATTGGTGAACCTTCCAGTTTTTAATTATTTTTAACATTCCCTCATTACAAAGGGTTATATTAATGTTTGTTTCTCCCATTACAGAGGAAAATGTATGTGGGTTGTTAGGTTTGTTAAGTACAAATAGTTTGTTAACTAGAATAAATTCTTCAAATAGTTTCCCTCGATCATCAGTAGTTTCCGAATACCATAGATTTGATTTAGAATTTGCATCAGCAGTAATTAATATATTATAAGGATTTTTTAAATTATTTAATATATTTTCCAATTGTTTAAGAAAAGGGTCTAACGCTAAAGAGGGTTGACAGTATATGTTAATTATATAGAAATCTGTATATTTTGTCACAATTTGGAAGCACATAATATGTTCACTTTGTATTAAAATATTTTGCATAGTTTGAATATTTTTGTTTCTTATAACTGCTGCCACCCATGGAGTTTTATATTCAGGTTGAATGATTTTCATTTCTTTTGATGTGTAACCTCTTACTTTGTTTTTAAAGTTATAAGGTTCTTGTAAACATAATATGTCAATATTTTGTTCTTTCATAATTAATTCCAAGTTAGCAGCAGCTGCAATTGATCGTTGAGCATTAATTTGTGCGATTCTTAGGTCCATTTAATTCTGCTTCTATATAGGTCAAAATTTCTGAGATATTCTGGGCATTCTTTGTGCTTCACGGTATGATTAGTATCACGTCTTTTGGTTCTTAAACAGTTTATACACTTTGGATGATTTTTGTTCGGGCAGTCATTTTTTAAGTGTTCTTTTGAGCCACATACTTCACATAATTGGTCCGGTGCATTACAATTCTTGGCTACATGGCCATAGCCGTAACATTTATAACATCGTGTGATATTTATAAATTCTCTCACTCTGTATGTACGCCAGAGCATAAAAATTCTTCCACGATTAATTAAATTTTCAAAGTATTTCCCCGGGATTTGCACTATCCAATTTACCTTGTTTTCATTAATTTTAAAGCTATGTGCAAAATTAATTTCATTGCATAGATCCTGAATTTCTTCCAAACTGTAATTATTAAAATTTTTACCAATTAGATCTTCCTTAAGATCCTCTACTTTATTTTCTTTTTCAACATCGTATATTATGATTGATGGGTTCATTTTACGAGGTTTTTCCATTTTTAAATTCTCCTTTTCAAGATTACTTTTCATAATTAAGTCAACATCGTCCTTGTCTTGCACTTAAATAATAATACCCTTATTTCTCATCTGTCTGATATTTTTAACTTTTAGTTTATTTCTTATATCTTTTAGTTTGTTTATTACTTGTGATTTTATTTGTTCGTTATTTCTACCATCTTCTTCTTTAGTCGGTTTTATCAGTACTATTTCAGATTTTTGTTTAGTAATAATTTTCTTTCTTTCTATTTCAGCTATTTGACGGGGTGAGGAACAATTTATTGCGGCAACTGTTGCATATGAAGGTTTTGCAGAAAGTTCATTAGCTAAATGTGAGGATTTCAGTTTTTCATTCTCAAAAATTTCTTTTTGTAGGACTGATTCTAATTTTAACCACTTTTCTAAAATGAATTTAATTGCTGGCCGATTAATTTTGTTGCTTTCTTCGAAAAGAAAATCCTCCAGAGCCTTTCTTTCTTCTTTTACAAATTCCAACGTAGTACAATTTTGTTCCACATCCATTATTTCCTCTTCTATTTTCTTCCTTTTCCCAATTCTATCACCGGTTGTTGAATAGACAGAAGAAACCGAACTTGATCGACTCATTCTAGGCGTGTCTTCCTCCATACTTATCTCTCCTCCGTCATTCTCCTTCCTCTTCTTAATTGTTTTGAGTTTTTGTTTAAGTTTATCCATATTGGTCCCACGAGTAAGTCGGTCAGTATGTCAACCCAGGCAGAGCCGCTTTACCTGGGCAAGGCTAAATACTACTGGAGGTCGCCAGGTATCCAGTAGTTGGTCGCTAGTGACTGGTGCACCCACCAGCCACACCCCGATGCCATCGATCGGGGTGTACCCCATCACCGCGCACCATAGCTTAGGGTTAGGGATTTTTTAGAGAGGTTGTCATCCTCGCGGTCCGGCCGGTTAAGGCAAGACCCCCGGGCCCATGAAACATGACCACGGGCTTACGGTATAAGGTTCAATTTTAGTCTGGCCTCTCACCTCAAGCCACTCCGGCTAGGTTAGACCTGCCAGGGAATCAAGTTCCCCGCCGGCACAGCCTTGAGGATCATCGAGGCTCGCAAGCCCCCCCACCACGACAAGGTACGAACCACGGGGGGGAGTAGATAGGGACATTTTTTTTTTTTTTTTTTCATTTCTCTTCTCATGTAGAGTGTAGCTCGAGCTCTCGCTCATTACTACTTCGGTTCTATTTATTTTCTAATGTTCACATTATTCATTTTAGTTCTGGGTTAATTCTCATTATGATCTGCCTTTCAGTGTTCAGTGTATTTCTGTATTTTATAAATTTTTATTACATTTTCTATTATTTTATACTTTTCTGTAATTTTGTTTTAGATATTTTATTTATTTGGGTCACTTAGCCGCCAAACTTAGTTTGGCGTTGCCCGTCCCTGCCGCGAGGAGGCGGACCCACTTCTTTCCTCATTAACATGAGAGTTCCTCTTCTCTATGATTTGCTTTGCAAAAGTTGAAAATTTTGCAAATAGTTCCTTTGTTGAAATGAGGTATTTTTTATCTTGTCGATTTTGGATCAGTTCCGCATATCTGTAATCATTATAATGATGACAGTCGAAAAGCATGTGGTCAATGGTTTCTTCAGTCTCTTGACACATAGGACAAATATTTGTTTCAGAAAGACCTCTTTTGTGCAAGATGCTAAGTATCGGTCCATAGCCAGTTAATAAATAAACGCAGGATTTACCAGGTTTAAACCAAATATTTTTAATAGCAAAATCTACATTTTTAATAAATTCAAATGTTTGTCTTCCATGTGATTCGGAATCCCATCTACATTGCCATTCTTTCATAGTTGCTTGCTTAATTTTATTAATTTCAACATCTATAGAATCTAAATCAGTATTTGAAACTGTTGTTTGCAAAGGTTCTCGTTCTCTCTCTCTATAACGATAGTCTTTCCAGTGTGTTGAAATATTTCTCTTGACTCTATTAATTAAGCCTTGTTCAATTATTTCCAAATCCAAAGGCAACTTTCCAGCAATGACTTGTAAGGCTACCGTAGACGTTGTTCTACAAGCTCTTGTTAACACTAATAATAATGATCTTTGTGTAGCCAATAGATTCCTTTTGACATATGTGTTCTCTGCCTTGTCATACCATAAAGCCGCCCCATATTTCACAATCGGGAGTGCAACAGCGTTATATAGAATATATATGATATTTGATTTCATGCCCCATTTTTGGTGGGCCACTCTTCTAATACTCATTATAAATTTTAAAATTTTTTGTCTAATATATTTAGAGTGTTCAACAAAGGTCAATTTAGAGTCAATAATCATGCCGAGATACTTTGTTTGTTTTGTATATTTCACATTTTGATTATTTATTTTAATTCTTGGCATTCTATTTGCGTCTAATTTACCTTTAACTAACATTGCCACTGATTTCGGTGAAGAGATTTTTAATTTATGAACTGTACACCATTGTTCGACTAACGTAACAACTCTAATAGCGGTGTTCTCGATTTCATTGCGTGAGTTTCCTTTAATCAAAAAGACTACATCATCAGCATATGCCGAAGCTTCAACCGTTCCATCCAAGAATTCTGACTCTATTTTATTCAACAAAGGGTCCATACACCAAACCCACGCTGCCGGACCAATAATAGAGCCCTGTGGGCATCCTTTTTCCATCTTCTTCTCAATCTTTTCGAAGTTTGTACTCACTCTCATAACTCTGCCTCTAAAATAATTCTTAATAATTTTAAGTATACACGAGCTTATCCCTGCTTCCATAAGTCTTTCATATATAGCCGGCCACCATAGATTATCAAATGCTCCTTCTATATCAATGAATAAAGCAACAACATATTTTACTTCTCGTGAATTTGCATGATACTTAAATCGTATGAAAGCATCCTCCGTAAATTTCTTTTTCCTGAAGCCAAATTGATTATTGTTTACTAAACCTTTCTCCTGGTAGGCAACATTTACTCTATTTATAAGAATTCTCTCAAATATTTTCCCCATAACTGGTAACAGTGCAATGGGTCTGTACGAATTAAGTAATTTTCTATCCTTCATTTTATCTTTTAATATAATTTTCATATCTGCTAGTTTCCACTGTTTTGGAAAGATACCTCTTCGGAGACAATTATTGTATATATTTAGAAGTATTCTATTGTCAATTTTCCAAAAATTGTCAATAATCTCAATTGTAAAGTTGTCTAATCCAGGTGCCTTTTTTCTTTTTGTACATTTGATTGCGTTTCTAACTTCTTCTTTTGTTATATCACTTTCTAAATTACAGTTTCTATACTTTTGTATTTTCTTCCTAATATCATGTAGTTCAACTGTGTCATTTGATTCGTCTCCGCTGGGTACACATTTGTTAAGAATGGCCTTAATTGCATGAATATAACTATTTACATGCCCACCAGTAGGAAGTATAACAGAACTTAAAACTGAATGCTCGTGTATTTTCTCTCTAACAATCTTGTAAACTATGCTCCAAGGGTCCTTATTTGCTTCAATTTTGACAAAATTTTGCCATGCGTTTCTTTTGCATTTCTTAATTTTTATAACATATGAATTTCTAATGTTTCTATAGTTTACAGTGTATTCTTCTATTACATCTATTAAATGCATCCTTCGAGCTCTCGCAAGTTGTTTTTTGGCAGAATTAGTTTGTTTTCTTAACTCCTTTAATTCGTTGTTCCACCATGGGATAGTGTTTTTATATTTACCAGCCTTAGGAATCGATTTCTTACAACATTTACCGAGCCTTTCAGTAATAAGTTTTACTGCCGCATTTGGTTCCATGTGTTTTAAATTTTCAGTAATATCTTCTGAAAATTCCAGATCCACATAATACTCAAATTTTTCCCAATCAGCTTTTTTATAATTAAATCTCTTTTCCTTAATCCATATTCTTTTCGGGGGGGTTACTTTCTTAATGTTTAAAGAAATCAAATTATGGTCACTTGTTGTTGATATATCCTGAACTTTCCAATTAGAAATTATATTAAGCATTTTATTGTTTACTAGAGTAATGTCTATATTTCCTTCACCCCTATTACATGAAAATGTATATGCATTATTTGGCTCGTTTAGGATATGTAGTCCATTTGCCGAAATAAATTCTTCAAATAATGCTCCCCTTTCGTCTGTAACTTCAGAGTGCCACATTGTGGATCTAGAATTTGCATCAGCCATAATAATTAAGTTACAATTTTTGTCCAAATTATTTATTACATATTCCAGTATCTTGAGAATCGGCTCTAAAGAGAGAAATGGTTGGCAATAAACGTTAATAATATAAAACTCCATAAACCTGGTAGTCACTTGAAAACACATAATATGCTCGTGCTGGATCAGGACGTCCTGAAGTATCTGTATATTTTCATTATTTATTATTGCTGCCACCCATGGAGTATCAACACTAGGTTGGATAATGTACATATCCCTAGATCCATATCCTCTAACTTTTTTCTTAAAGGTATAAGGTTCCTGTAGACATAATATATCAATATTCTGCTCTTTAATAATTAACTCCAAGTTGACAGCACTCGCAACAGATCTTTGTGCATTAATTTGCGCAATTTTTAGCATCATTTCAGCCTGCTTCTATAAAGCTCAACATTGCGCAAATACTCAAGACAGTCCCTACTCTTAACACTATGATTGACATCTTTTCTTTTCATCCTTGCACAGTTAATACAAGTTGGATGTTCTTTATGTGTACAATCCGTTTTTACATGGTCCTTAGACCCACACGCCTCACATAATTGGTCAGGCATCCCGCACACCTTTGCAATATGCCCATATCCATGACATTTATAACATCTAGTGATGTTTAAATACTCTTTAATCCTGTAAATTCTCCACTGCATAAATATCCTTCCTAGATCTACTATACTGTCAAAAAATCTTCCGGGCACCTGAGCAATCCAATTAACTCTATTTTCATTTATTTTATAACTATGTACAAAATTTGTTTCATTTTTCAATTCTTCAATATCTGCTTCACTGTAATTCTTAAAATTCTTAGAAATGAAGTCATCCTTTAATTCTTCAACTTTATATTCCTTTTCTACGTCATATATAATTATTGATGGATTGATCTTTTTAGGTTTTTCGATTTTTAGATCTGCAGTTTCTAATTTACTATCATTTATTAACTGAACATCCTCTTTGTCTTTTACTTCCATTATCAAGCCTTTATTGCGCATCTGTCTTATATTTCTAACCTTTAGTTTACTCCTCACATCTTTCAATTTATTTAAAACATCAGCCTTAATTTGATCGTTGTTTCTCTTATCGGTTTCATTTGTTGGTTTAATAAGAACCACCACGTATTTATTGCTTTTTTCTTTTTTCTTTTTCTCCATCACAGGTCTCTCACTGGGAGGTGAGCGGCCTGTAGCGACAGCGCTAGCATAAGTTAGTTTCTCAGCCTGAGCTATAGTAAGTTGTGACGACTTAAGTTTCTCATTTTGAAACATTTCCGCTTGAAGGGCTGATTCTAATACCAGCCATTTCTCAAGAATAAACTTGATCGCAGGCCGGCTAATTTTATTGGTCTCATCAAAAAGAAACTGTTCAAGCTTCTCTCTTTCTTCCCTAACAGATTCTAATGATTTAGTTTTTTGTTCACTTATTTCTAATGTCTTTTCTATTCTTTTTCTTTTAGCTCCAGGAGTATTCCCAGGTTCAAAAGTCTCTTCAGAGATAGAGAATATAGATGTAACCGAGCTGGCTCCACTAATATTAGCAGCTGGTGCCTCCTCTGGGCTTACTCTCTCTACTTCACCCTCCTTCCTCTTCTTCCCACTGCCTCCTTTGAATTTGTTTTTTAGTTTATCCATAAGTGTTCCCACGAGTAGGGTCGGAAAAGAGATCGACCCAGGCAGAGCCGCCATACCTGGGCAAGGCTAAATACTACTGGAGGTCGCCAGGTATCCAGTAGTTGGTCGCTAGTGACTGGTGCACCCACCAGCCACACCCCGATGCCATCGATCGGGGTGTACCCCATCACCGCGCACCATAGCTTAGGGTTAGGGATTTTTTAGAGAAGTTGTCATCCTCGCGGTCCGGCCGGTTATGGCAAGACCCCCGGGCCCGTGGAACATGACCACGGGCTTACGGTATGAGGTTCAATTTTAGTCTGGCCTCTCACCTCAAGCCACTCCGGCTAGGTTAGACCTGCTAGGGAATCAAGTTCTCCGCCGGCACAGCCTTGAGGATCATCGAGGCTCGCAAGCCCCCCCACCACGACAAGGTACGAACCACGGGGGGGAGTAGATAGGGACAGTTAGTTAGTGTCGTCGTTGTGAGTCTTAAGATGGGCTATGCCTGGGTCCTATGTGGACTATACTAGCCGCTCTCTCGACGCGTGCCGATGGTCTGGCTCTACCCTCGTTCGTTATCGTGACAGGGGAAGACAACGTGCTACTCCCGCTGCCACCTCGAGTCCAACCCAATCCAGGCACTCTTGACGGAGTAGTGTTAAAGTCAATTTATCTCCGCAAGAGGGGCTTCAGCCTGGCCCGAGGGGACGAACCCCGAGGGGTCCGCCCAGCATGCCGTTCGAATGGCGGAGTGGACAGGTCCACGTCTGCCCGTCACTCAAGTCGGACACGGGACGACTCCAAAGCTAGCGCCGCCTGATAGGAAGCGCAAGCTGGGTCCCGCGACTTGTGTGCACTAGCCCACCCTCTGTCCTTGCAATTAGAGCAGACCGGAGGTTCACTCTTCTTGCTACAGAGCGTGAAGGTATGCCCCTTTTGGGAGCAGTGACCGCACACGTCCTCCTTGAATTTACAACGCTTCGAGGTATGCCCGAAACGTTGACAACGGTAGCACCGAAGCACCTGGACGAAATCCCGTACACGACAGGAGTTCCATCCAAGGTAAACTCGGCTACCCCTCTGCTTCAGCCGCTGAAGATTCTGCGGACTGACAGCAACGACCCAGTTGGCTGTATCCGGGGTCTTGCCAGCCATGCGGCTGACCCGAATTCCCGAAGGCACATCCTTCTGATTCGCATCGCAGAGATTTTGCCTCCAAATACTGGAGGCAATTTCCTCCTTACCCATCCGACGCGGGACGTCGTAAACTAAAACCTCGGGGTCCCGCTTGGTAGGTAAGGAGACGGACAGACCCGCGCTCCGGAGCTTCTTATTGCCAACGAAGGCTTGCAGGTCCTCGTTTCGGTCGGTCTCGACGACGATGCCACCGGAGTGGATGCGTCGGACCGACTTTATTCGGATCGCCTCCTTCGCTGGTTTAATGAGGGACAGAACAGTAACCTTCGTAACTTCGCTGCTCTGTCCTTTTTCCTTCGGCGGGAAGATTTTTACCACATGCTGCGATTGTGGCCGTCTCCCCGCTTCCGGAGAAGCTCCTTTGCAGTCGACTTTGTTCACATGGGCGTAAGTCGGCTGCGCGGCGTTGCAGGCCGTCTTCGGGAGAGTTCCCTTGGACGGCCCAGGTCGCATCGCACTCATTACGGCAGGACGCGCTTTTAGGTCCGCCCTGACCGCGGCGAGTTGCCCTTCGACGAAGCTATTCCGTTGAATAAGCTCCTGAACCAACTCGTTGAGTGCCTCAACCTCGGCGAGTATCTTTGACCCGGACTCCTTATTGACTTTCGACTCAGGTCGAAAGCAAAAGGTCCGTATTTCGGACACTCGCCTAAAGGCTTCGTCTCTTACGAGATCGAGAGGCCGTACCTTCTGCCCGGAGAACGTCCCCTTCGGTCTCCTGGCCCGGTTTACTGCGGCCTTGCCGGTGGGTGCGCCCGGCTTGGCTCGCTTCGACTTTTTGGTGACGGTTTGCCAACCGTCACCAGTAGGGTCCTCGACACGCTCGGGCGCCGACTGCACCTTCACGAGTGACGTGTCTCCGACTCGTTCGATTACTTCCACGTTACCGGTGTCCGGCGTACCTTCTACCGTGGGCTCGGTTTTCACCGAGACCGCTCGCGTGGGAGTCACACATCTTTGCAAGATCACACGAGGATTGGCGATATTAATCACCTTCCCGGATCTTGTCTTTCTCACAGACGCGGGGGGACTGACAGCTGCATTTGCAGTTCCCGCGTCTGCGGCGACGGCTTCACTCCGAGTAGGAGCTGGACCCGTCGTCTTTGGACGCTTAGTTTTTGTTTGTTCATTATTTTTATTAAGACCCATAATGTGTCTTGGTCTTTCATCCAGTGCGCTCCCCGGCCACCACCGACCCGCACAATTTGGAACCCGCCAAAGGCTGAGTTAGGGCTACGCACCGAATATAGTCTGCTGGCTGGGTCGGTTTCCTTACCCAGCCTGCGTCCTCGCCCAGCAGAACCCACTTGCCCGAAGCGTGTGGTCGTTCCAAGCCGATTGACTGGACCAGGGCTGCTTTTCTCGTCCAGCCGCCCATCTAGCCGAAGCAGAGGCCAAAGGTACGTGTTGGGGACGTCTCACCCGCAGGAGAGGGCCCCTTCAGATCCCAGGATCCTCTTTTCCGACGACAAGGGTCGCCACGCACGGCAAACACGTGGGAGACAGCAGTCGGAGAGGCTGCCTCTTCCTCTCCACCACACTTCGTTCAGTTCGCTGCGTATTTAAGAACACGAGCTATCCAGCGGTACCTTTTTCGTGGAGGCTCAAGTGTGGCTAGGGCAAGTTTGCCCCTTGCGGCCTGGGTTGCCCAGGGGATTGATTGCATCCCATGTATTCCTGAGCCCAGCGGAGTGTTGTCTAGTGGCGTGTTCCGCCCACGAAAAACGGTCTGAAAAACCGTTTAACGTAAACTGGGGAACTGATGCCACGAGTGACAACAGTTCCCCAGTCGGAAGTCATACAGCACATACAGTGCTGTACAAAGAACACGCCACAGCCCGTATGCTAAATCAGGGCCTCGCCATTATGCGAAGTACTACATGTACGACGCACTGACGGTCTCTAATGCCTTCATCGCCGATACACCCATCGACTCGGCCGATCAACCCTCCTACGCGAGGGCTAGTTCGGGGGTTATCTCCCGCCCTGGGTGGCCACAGACCGCCACCGCCAGTAGATAGGGACAGTTAGTG
Source organism: Megalopta genalis (assembly GCF_051020955.1). NCBI lineage: Eukaryota > Metazoa > Arthropoda > Insecta > Hymenoptera > Halictidae > Megalopta > Megalopta genalis. The sequence goes on from NW_027476118.1 coordinate 111,694, forward strand.
TTGCCGTCTAAACTGTGGTCTCTGAGAGACGGGCCGTACCTAAGTCCTTGGTGGACCATACCGGCCGCTCTTGCGACTTGTGCCTGATGTTCGGGCTCTACCCTCGTTCACTATCGTATCAGGGGAAGACAGCGTGCTACTCCCACTGCCACCTCGAGTCCAACCCAATCCAGGCACTCTTACGGAGTAGTGTTAAAGTCTTTTATCTCCGCAAGAGGGGTTTCAGCCTGGCCCGAGGGGACGAACCCCGAGGGGTTCGCCCAGCATGCCGTACATCGACGGAGCTGGACGAGTCCACGCTCCGTATGCAGTTTCGTTCTATGTTCGTTTCTTGGTCTTACTTACGGATCGTGCGAATTTTCGGAACTCCTTAAACAGCTGCTCTGACACCAGGCTGGCTTTGTCGATTGGCCACTGAAATCCTTCTCGAATCGCCGCCTGGCGTAGGTGTTCCCTGTCCTCTACGTAACGCTGACAATCGTAGAGGACGTGGTTTGGAGTTTCCTCCTCCCCACATTCGCACAACTCGTCGTCGACCAGGGCGAACGTCTTGAGCTTCGCACGGAAGTCTCCGTGTCCGCTCAAGAACTGCGCTACATCATGGTCGACTCTGATCCAGCTCGCTGAGAGTCGGTCTGATACCTAGCCGAAGTATTGGAAGGTTTCCCTACCCTTCGTCGAGGTCGACCATCTCTGCTGCCACATCTCTAATGTCGCCTCCCTCAGCCTTCTGCGAACTTGGGCTTCGGTGACGACTTCGTCAGCCAATTCGGCCTGACTCACTTGATAGGTTCCATGTTGGAACCCGAGTTTCTTCCTGGCTTTGTACACGCAGCTGAACTCCGCTATCGCCAAGTCCACAGGTATCTCCCCGGCGATCACGGGGATCGCATCAGTGGAGACTGTCCTGTAGGCTTTGACGCAGCCAAGCAGAACATGCCTCTGCGCCCTGGTGAGCACTTTACTCGTCCCAGAGGTAAGGCGGTCTGCCCAGCCCGCGGCAGCATACGTGACGATTGGGACAAACAAGCCGCGGTACAAAGTACGCATCGTCCGATATCCCAATCCCCAGTTCGACTTAGCAATCCTTGCTAGCGCATTAAACGTTCGCAAGGACTTAGCATTCAAATACTCGACGTGGGAATGGATACCCAGTCCAGAGTCAAAATGCACGCCAAGGTAACGCACAGAGTCCTTGACGGCAATATTCCGACCTCCCACTTTTATCACAGGTGGTCTCTCTCTGTCGAGAGAGCCTTTTAAGAATAACATCTCGGTCTTGGTCGCAGACAGCGACAATTTCTGCTGGTCGCACCAGCGAGAAATGGTGTCCACAACCAATTGGCCATTGCTTTCTAGACCCTTCCTGCTGTTCGCAAAGATCAAGACAAGAAGGTCGTCTGCATAGGCGATGGGCTCGCAAGCGAGCCCGGCGTTCGATAAGAGCTGTAGAACCTCGTCGAAGACTAAGTTCCAACAGCTCGGACCAAGAATTGATCCCTGTGGGCAGCCCTTAGTGACTTTCTTCCGCACTGCACCGCGATCAGACACCATAGTCACCACGCGGCCGTCGAAGTAGTCGACCACCAACCTAAATAGGTTTTTTGGGCAGCCTCGCTTCCTCAACGCGTTGAGTATGCTTGGCCACCAGACATTATCAAAGGCCGCAGCAATGTCGAAGAGCAGACCCACGACGTACTTTTCCTCTCGACCGGACGCAAGCTCCCTCATCTTTACCACGGCATCAGTCGTGGATCGATGCGGCCTGAATCCGTATTGCCGATCGGAGGCGTAGTCGGGGTGCAAAAACGAACTAGCTAATCGCGTAGCGATTAGCTTCTCCAAGACTTTGCCTACGACCGAAAGCAAGCATATTGGTCTGTAGGACTTTATCTCCGTTTCAGGTTTCTCGGGTCCTTTAAGGATGGTAATGATGGACCCGACTTTCCATTCCACGGGAAAGACTCCGTGTGCCAGGCATCCGTCGTAGAGTCGGAGGAGCTCGCGTGAGATCGTATTAAACGAACGTTTTAAAATCTCCGGCTCGATCCGATCTAGGCCTGGACACTTGCCGCTCTTCAGTCGGTTGACCGCCGATCTGAGCTCCGAGAGGGTGAAGGGACTGGCGTCCTCACTCTCCGGCTCGATGGCAGCTTCCCTCCTGACTCGCGCATGATCCGGGGAGTCATTCGCGGGGCTATCGTCCGGAATTAACCCCTCCAGCAGCGCGGAAGCGGTGGAGTCCCAGTCTGTAGTGTAACCCTGGGCAGTGTTAAGATTTATATTTGAGATGACCGTGCTGGCTGTCATCTTCTGCCTCGTGATCTTATAAATGAGGCCCCAGGGTTCCTTGTTTCCCTGCTCGGTCACGAATGCACGCCAGCTGTGCGACCGAGCAGTTTTGATGGCGGCTTTGTAGGCCTTTCTCTGTTTGAGATACTCGGTCCTCTTGGCCGCCCTCTGCTCCTCTGAACATGCTGCGTGCTGCGAGGCTCGTCTAAGTTTATAGACTCGCCTCTTTTGCCTCGTCAGGTCGGCCGTCCACCATGGGACGGATTTTGAATGCCACTGCTTGGTTGGCATCGAGGAGTCGCACGCTTGGACGATCATTCTTTCGATCTCCTGTGCTAGATGTTCGACTTCCCCCTTATACCCGATCAGCGACAGCAGTAGTAATGACCTTGGGAGCCCCGTAGCGCGACACTCACGTTTCGAAGAACGCTCTTGCCACCGACTGCGCCGAAGTGTCCCGCAAAGGAGCAGCCTCTACCCAACGGGAGAATCGGTCAATGACCATTAAACAGTAACTGTACCCGTCCGATACGGGCAGCGGGCCAACAATGTTCAAATGGACGTGGTCGAATCGACCATCCGGGGCAACAAAGTGCTTGGGCAAATGGCTAGTATGCCGCGAGACTTTAGCTCGCTGACATTTAATGCACTGCTTGCACCACCGAGCAACATCCCGGTGAATGTTGGGCCTAATGTACCGCTGTCTAATTAATCTGTCGGAAACCCTGGCACTCGGATGGGCCAGATTATGTACAGTATCAAAAACTGTCCTTCGCAACGTCGCGGGAATGTATGGGCGGATCGTCTCACCAGATATTTCATAAAATATTGGTATATTGTCCGAACCGAACAGTAGTTTCTTTAATTTGATCGAGACATCGGCGGATTGGCATAATTGCTTTAGTTGCTCGTCCGTTTTCTGATGCTCGGAGATTTCTTTCAAATTGAGTTCAACGGGCAGGCGGAGTGCGTCGACACGTGGAAATCCGTCGGCTACGACGTTGTCCGCCCCCGGAATGTAGTAAATGTTCGTAGTGAACTGCGCGATGAACGAGAGCTGGCGGATTTGGCGCGGAGAAGTCTTCTCGAGCTTCTGTCGAAACGCGTAAATAAGCGGCTTGTGGTAGGTCAGGATTGAGAATTCCTGGCCTTCCACATAATGCCGGAAGTACTTAACCCCTTCCCGTACTTTAGCGAGTCAGACTCGCGATGAAGATTTTTGCCCAAACATGAATATCGCGAGTCAGACTCGCGAACAGATACTTGGGCCAAACATAAATGTCGCAAGTCTGAGTCGCAAACAGATACTTGGGTCAAACGTAAACATAACAAGCCGAGCTCGCGGACTGATTTTTTGCCCGTTACGCTCTTGAATGAATGTTAGTTCCTCTCAGTACCTCAGAACAGTTAGTCACGATTCTTATCGTTGCTGTTACGAAGCAGTTCAATTATTAAAAGTTAAGAAACCCCTTCAAAATGCAAGGTACAAAAGTGTTTCGTGAAGGCCGTGATAACGAATCTTCTGATAGTGACGTGTTGATGCCAGTTGCAAAGCGAATAAGGCATATGATTATAGATGATAGTAGTGAAGAGGAAGGTACGACAGAACAACCATGGATTTGGCGAAAAGTAGAAAACACACCAATAGTTTGGAAGTATTCTGAACATCGTGGAATAAAGGCGTCTGTCTTAAATAATTTAAGCGACAATCCAACAATACTAGACCTATTCTTTATTACATTTGATAAGAAGTTTTGGGAAAGCCTGGTTACGGAAACAAATCGCTTCGCAGATCAAACAATACACGACGAGCGAAAAAAACGATGTGTAGACGACACTTGGTATCCTGTCACCTTAGACGAAATCAAGGCCTATTTTGCACTATGTATTTTGATGGGTCAAGTAAAAAAATCAAGTATTCAACTTTACTGGACTAAAAGAGCTGTATTAGGAACGCCAATATTTAGAGAAACGATGCCATTTAAGAGATTTCGTCAAATTTCGAGATTTTTACATTTCTCCGATAATGAAACTGGTGATAGTAAAGACCGACTTCGCAAGATAAGACCGGTCATTGATTTTTGGAATCAAAAATTTAAAGAAATTTACACACCCAATGAATATGTTAGCATAGATGAATCCTTGATGAAATATAAAGGACGTTTAGGGTACAAACAATTCAATCCGTCAAAAAGAGCTCGGTTTGGAATAGAAATTAACAAATTGTGCGAGGCAACTACCGGTTTCTGCCATGAATTTAAAATATATACCGGCCAGGACAGAACTAATCGACACGAGAGTGCGTCGGAGAATATTGTTATCGAGTTGTCAAAATCTATAATAAATAAAGGGTACACTTTATTCCTGGATAACTGGTACTCTTCGCCCAACCTGTTTCTAAAATTACACCGTCAAGAGACAAACGTTATCGGGACGGTACGAAAGAACAGAAAAAATATGCCACAAGACATGCAAAAACATATTTTGAAGAAAGGAGAATTCGTGTGGAGATGTTGCAATAATTTGATAGCTTTGCGATGGAAGGACAAGCGCGACGTTTATATGCTCTCCACAAAACACAAAACAGTAGAGATGGTCGAGCAATCAAACAAACAGTTACAGAAAGTAATGAAGCCGAAATGTATCATAGAATATAATAAGGGTATGGGTGCAGTTGACCATCAAGATCAAATGTTAGCCTGTTTCCCAATAATGAGAAAAGTCATGAAAGGATATAGAAAACTTTTCTTTTACATATCAGATATGGCTCTGTTCAATACCTATATTATGCAGAAAACAATTTACAGTCGAAATCGGCAGACTTATGTTAATTACCGTGTAGATATAGCAGAGGCAATTTTGCAAATTGTTAAATTACCGGACTACAAAATGCGTGGAAAACCATCAGCTGAAACGCCCCTTCGACTCCAAGCCCAATATTGGGCTCATTTCCCCAAAAGTATAGATCCGACACCTCGAAATAAGCATCCAACAAGAATGTGCAAAGTCTGTTATAAACGTAAAATACGAAGCGCAACGAAGTGGGAATGCTCAAAATGCCAAGTGGCTTTACATCTGCCGGAATGTTTTAAGACATATCATACCGTGGAGGATTTGTAGAGCTGTATGTATTTTTTTTAGATATTTAGTTTTCTGATTAAATTTTTTTTTAATAATATGCTATTTCCTTTTAGGCGCAGTGTGTATTATATTTGAGAGCACCAAACTACATTCGAAAACTGCTATACATTTTCTACAATAACATATAAACAGCTATTATATACTACATTATTATATACAAAATATAATAAATTTATAATATCTATTATATAAACGTAAAAGCATTAGAGTTTACTTTCTCAACTCCAGTATCGCGTAAAATTGACTATATCACAGGTATTGCGGGCATCTATATTTCGGATCGTATTGCGATTATTTACAAACATCAGTCTGATCTGTTTAGCGCGCGTTGATGCGGATCGCTCGGGCCCGAGTTTCGTCAAGCTAAATGGCACGAGAAGGGGTTAATAGCCTCGAATACGGCCGTCAGTTCGCGATCATACGCGCTGTATTTTACCTGTGCGAGTGAAAACTTGCGCGAGAAGAATGCCAGGGGTTCCCACAGTGATTTTAATTCCCGCTGTTCAAGGACCGCCCCCATTGCGAGATCGGACGCGTCAGTGACAATGCATAAGTCCGCTCCCGAACGAGGGTGAGCCAGGAGAGCCGCTTTGACCAGCGCTTCTCTGGTTCTGACGGAGGCATCAATAGCCTCTTTGGTCCACTTGATCTCGCGTGCATCGTGCTTTTTCGAGTCGCGGATGAACTCGGCAAGCGGCGCTTGCAAACGTGCCGCATGAGGTATGTTCCGCCGGTAGAAATTTACCATGCCCAAGAAACGGCGGAAGTCAATGACCCTCTTGGGCCGCTGGAACTGCGATATGGCTTTGACGGCTGATTCCAGGAGACGAATGCCCTGCGGACTGACAAGATAACCTAGGAATTCTATTTCCTTAACCGCGAAAACACATTTCGTGAGGTTCACCCTTAAATGGTGTTCCTGAAGGCGTCTCAAAACAATATTTATGTGACGCATGTGTTCCTGTTCCGACTCCGATGCAATTAAAATATCATCGATATACACGAATACGAAATCCAGATCGCCCAGGATCCTATTCAGGAAGCGTTGGAAAGTCTGGCTAGCGTTCTTCAGACCGAATGTCATGAAGAGGAACTCAAAAAGCCCAAAGGGTGTTATTGCGTCTTCCCGCTTAAATTAGTCGAGAAATCGTGTAGATGGGGAGTCGGATACTTGTCCGGAATCGTCTGCTTGTTCAGTCCCCCGTAATCTCCGCACACGCGCCAAGTGCCGTCCTTCTTCAAGGCCATATGGATGGGACTAGCCCATGGGCTTGAGGAAGGGCGGCAAATTCCGGCCGCGACTAACGCTTCAAACTCCTTCTTCGCCGCGCGGAGTTTGTCCGGATTGAGTCGTCGAGCCCTCTCTGATACAGGAGGACCGGTCGTCAGGATGTGGTGCAACACATCCACTGACTTGGAGGGCGGCATCATAGCGATGCCAAACACCTCCGGGAAATCCGCGAGTATATGCTTCACGCGCGGATCCGGAACAATGGAGCTTACAGTGCTATATACTACTGATTTCGCCGTCGTCACGGCATAGAGGCTGGTCATCGAGTCGACCAGTCGGCCTCTACGAAGATCCACCAACAAACCGTAGTGTTTGAGGAGATCCGCTCCAGTAAACGCGTAGGGCACTGCCGCGATGCAAAAGTTCCAGGTTATAGCGCGACGCAATCCTAAATCGAGGGTCCGAAACGATTCACCAAAGGTGTCTATAGTCGTACCGTTGGCCGCATATAGACGGAAACCAGTTGGCTTGCCATGGATTCGAAAATTGGCAGGGCCCGTAACGCGGTCGCGTACATGTAATCTGGACGTCTTGCGCCTCCCTTCCAAACCCGTCCCAGCAATGGAAGGTTTATTTAGTTTCCCGTGGTGAACTCGTTGTACTTAACGCACCACGGCTTGCAGGAGTGGGGCGACTGGGGAAATTTCGCATGCGCATGGCATAATTTACGCGCCGGACTCTTATGTGGGGAACGGCCGCGTGATCCCGACGACCTCGACCGACGCCTTTGTGAAACCCCGCTCTTGGCCACCTTTTTGCCCACAAGGATGATCAGGCGGTCCAGCTTTTCCTCCATCGCCGTTGGTCTTGGCGCAGGTTCCGCGGCGGTAGAGTGGCCCCCAGGCGCTGGTGCAAGGGCTGCTGCAACTGGAGTTCCTCCAAGCGCCGGCGCACGGGCTACTGGAATGGAAGGGCCCCCAGGGCCGGCGTACTCGTACAAGCGATCGGCAACCGCCGCGAGCTTATCGGGGTCGGAGATCACCGTGGAAGCTAGGACCGGACGGTGAGCTGGTTGGATAAGTTCCATAAATAGGCTCATTAGTACACTGTCGTCACACGCACCGTTATTTAAGTTCTTTAGTCTCGCAAGGGTAAGTGAGGGTCTACCGTCCGTAAGCACTTGACCCTTCAGCAAGCGGCATAGGTTAGCCTCAGAGGACTGGCCATACATCGCTATTATACGTTCCTTAATGAGCGTATATACATTAGGTAGACGCGGCACCTTCAAGCATAAGTCTCTCACCGTGGCCGCGATTTCGTAGTCGAGCTCCCTCGCGATAAAGTCCGCTATGGTAGATTCCGCAGTAATATGCGACGTACGGAATGTGGACTCGACCATCGCGAACCACAAGGTCGGGTCCTCACGATAAAACGCGGGGATTTTGGGAGAGCGGTAGCTCTCGATTTTGTCCAATACCGCGGCGCCCGCGCCCTCGTCGGCTGCTATGCTGTCCCTCTCCCACGCGCACACCAAGATGGCCGCCGCACCGCGCAAAAGTGCTGAATCACGGCACTATATTCGACACGCGCATTTCCGGGGTCTCGGTGAGTTCCGAGAGCTTCGGACGGTAAAATTACTGGCGATACCACGCCGAATATGCACCGGTGGCGGAGATTCCGTCCGCAACTGCGTATCACCCGGTCTTCCGGGCCACAGGAAATTCTGCGGTCCCCGGACGGTATGATTACGAGCGGACCGTGTCGAGAAGGCGCCGGTGACGGTGGCTTCGCGCTTTAGCTCAGCAGGGAGCAGGCCGTCACGGAATTGTGCCGGGAATCTCCGGAGCCAGCGTCGTCTTCCACGTGGTCGAAGCTACAGGTGGTTTTCCGGCTGGAAATCGATGATAAGGCGCTGGTGACGATGGCTTCACGCAGTCCCTTCCAGTTGCACAATTGGCCGGCGGCAGTAGGCTTCTACCTTGTTCACGTCGATGCACACGGAAAAACGGGTTCTTAATCGAACGTCGGGGTCACCAATGTAGGGTCCAGTGTGAAATTAAATACTCCAGGTTCCCTACTATACGTGTGCACACTTCGAGGTTCAGAGGTGGAGAGCCACGAGGAGGAAAATGTGCTCCTCGTGATGGCGGCAGAGAGCCGCCGCGCCTGCGCCATGCGCAGGCGGTCGGAGTGGGACAAATGAACAAATGATCAAAAGAACAAATGAACAAAAGAACAAATAAACAAATGAACAAATGGACAAGTGAACAAATGAAGAAATGAAGAATTGACAAATGAACAAATGAAGAAATGAACAGATGAACAAATAAACAAATGAACAAATGAACAAATGAACTAATGAACAAACGATCAAATGAACAAATGAACAAATGAGCGAATAGACAAATAAACGAATGAACAAATGAACAAATGATCAGATGAGCGAATAGACAAATGAAGGAATGAACAAATGTAAAATGAAGAAATTAACAAATTAACAAATGGACAAATGAAGAATTGAACAAGTGAACAAAAGAACAAATGAAGAAATGGACAAATGAAGAAATGAAGAAATGAACAACTGAACAACTGAAGAAATGAAGATTTGAAGAAATGAACAAATGAGCAAATGAACAAATGAGCAAATGAACAAATGAACAAATGATCAAATGAACAAGTGAACAAATGTACAAATGTACAAATGAACAAATGAACAAATGAAAAAATGAATACATGAACAAATGAACACATAAACAAATGAACAAATGAACAAATTATCAAATGAACGAATAGACAAATGAAGGAATGAACAAATGAACAAATGAAAAATGAGCAAATGAACAAATGAACAAATGGACAAATGGACAAATGAACAAATGCTCAAATGAACAAATGAACAAATGAACAAATGAACAACTGAACAAATGAACAAGTGAACAAAAGAACAAATGAAGAAATGAACAAGTGAACAAATGAAGAAATGAAGATTTGAAGAAATGAACAAATAAACGTCTGAACAAACGATAAAATGAACATGTTAGCAAATGAGCGAATAGACAAATGAACGAATGAACAAATGAACTTTACTATTTTTTTCCATTTCACTTTTGATAATGCTGTTCAATTCTTCTCTATTAGGTTGATTAACTGCAAATACTAATTTATCCAAAAATGCTTCTTTTATTTCTTTCCGGGAATATTTCCTATCTTTTATTACTGTCTGCATAGCGGACGAAAATTCTAATCGCTTTAAAACTTCATCTCTTATTATTTTATCTCGCGCAAATTGATAAAAACCACGCCCTTGTATATTATCATTTGTAAAGAAAATGTCTCTTAATATGATATCACGTTCTTCCATGCTATCAAATTTAAACGGATAAAAGTTTTTAAATCGTCCCCTTTTTAATCTGTTTCCTTTCGCAAGATTCAAGCTTGAATTAGTATAGATAACAAGGTATTCTATATCATTTGATAAATCATCTGTCTTAGAGATTAGATGTTTAACAAAACTATTAAGGTAATTATTCATGGAGAAACTTCGATTTTCTTTAGTAAATAATCTGGCATAACTAATATTATTATCTGTATAATATTTGTCTACATTTTCAATTTCTAGATGGATAGACTTCTTCTCGTAGCAATGAACAATGTTACTAAACTTATCAATATCAGACTTTTCAAACGCTAACGATAATGAAGGATATTTATGTTTATATATGGACTTCCTTAGTAAGCAAAGAATCGACAAGTCTAATTGATACATAAGTCCAATCAATTGATGAGGAATACGTTGATAAGCATTACTCAATCCATCCCGTCTAGATCCATCTTGTAAATCATTAAGAAATTCCGAATCCTCATTGCTAGTATCATTTATATCAATGTGCCCACTTTTTGGTACCTTACTATCTTTGTCCGTAACAGTATGTTTACGTTTTCTAGAGCTTGCACCAATTTCACGATTTTCCTTACTTGTACTCCTTGAATGACCACTTTGTTTGTGCGAGTTATTTTTAATATCTCGTAGTTGCATAGAAATGTAAGATTTGGAAATATTGTTCGAGTTTGAATCTATCACATTAACACTAGCTTCCTCTCTAGAAACTTTCATGCTTCTCTTTATATCTTTTTCAATATTACTAAGAAGTGGTACAAAATGTGATTCCTGTAATTCATCATATAAATAATATTACCACCATTTCTCCTTCAATTTCAGGACTTCCGCATAGAACATTTTTCAACTTTAGATTTCTTACTTCTGGACCGGAACCCATATTTCCAATGTCTTCTGCAGTAAATTCAATGTGTGGAATATATTCACAAAGTTTTCATATTCTTCTTTTACAGCATTACCCAAACATGAGCCTTTCTTCGACTGATTAACTTGTTGCGCATATTGCTTGCAACTTTCCTGCAAAGACTTTATACTGAATCCTCTACTACCTGTAATCAGATCCTCAAAGAAAAAAAGAAAAAAAGAAATAAAGAAAACAATCTACTTTACCCGCAGCAGCTCCTATCTAAAGTCTTCAGGCAATTTCTTTCTTAATGTTTCCAAAGGTTGATTAAGCTTCTCTTGTTTCTGTTTATCCTTTACATTTTTTATCTAACTAAAAATGAAAATCTTTTCTTTAATAACAAATCATTTTAGAGCAGCAGCATCAGATGATAGATCTGGTAATCCATTTAATCCAAACATATCAAATCTACTATATTAACCAGCAGCAAAAATGATTAAAGATTATAATTAAAGACATTATTTTATGTCGGATAATATCACTTTAATTAGTATATACTTTCATATATTTTATCATTAAATTAAGAATATGGTTACTTTTGTTTAAATCAAAACAACTACCGTGAGAACTGTTTCTAGATCAAGATTTTTGTATTATTCTGCCTCCGTTGCTCTCTCTCTCTCTCTCTCTCTCTCTCTCTCTCTCTCTCTCTCTCTCTTTCGATGATTAGAGGAGCTTGCCAGAGACAAATATTATCTGAAGCAGAACTACATACTAAAGGAGACGATAAAGATTATTCCAACGGCGAGGGAGAAAGAGTACTGAGAAATTTCTTTGAAATTCTTTTTAATCTCTTTGAAGTAGATTTGGATCTGAAAGTCTACCAAATGCTCAAAGAGAAGAACGAAACGAACCTGATTGCTGTAACAATGAAGTTTTTGCATAATAAGCTTAAGAAATTAATCAAAAAGATTTCCAAATATGATGATTTGTGTTGGGACAAAAGGTTGGACAGAAGAGCAGGTTGCAAGACCGAGATTGCAGAATCTAAAGCCTACGTCAACGTTAGAAAAATAATATACGTGCGCGGTTTGTGGAGTGAGAAAGGGGGATAGACGCATCGATATGGTTTCTCTCTCTCTCTCTCTCTCTCTCTCTCTCTCTCTCTCTCTTCCGCTTGGTCCGCTATGAACGAAGCGCGGTTTTTAGGAATGAGAGAGAGATGGAGGATAGATGCGTCGCAACGGTTACCGTCGCGCACGACGAATGCGTCGCATTTGTAACGAGTCTGGAGACGATTTCTAAGCGGTCTTCTTGTCTTATTGAATTTAATCATGTGGCGTTTTTTTATCGCGCTTGCATTTTTACATTGTAGGAAATGTTTTGGAGTGTGAGAGCGAGAGAGAGAGGGGTAGATTAGAGAGGCTGCGCTTGCATTTTTACGACGTTGTGGAGAGTGAAGTGCGCGTGCGTGCATGTTAATAAATAGATGAAGCATAACGCGGAGCAAATTAAATCGTTGTCGTACAGTGGAAAGGTGCGTGTTGCTATAGACATATATTTTGCAAAAAGTAAGTTTACGTTTAAGATGCCCGCAATAGATTTTATTGTCGATATGGACGGTTTCTTCGTAGCCAACAAATTTAATTGTAAAGAATTAGCCATCGTAGATGCTCATACCGCCGAATATGAATTATTTGAATTCGAATTGTACGTTCGCTACATGGATTTATCCAGAAGCGATCAGAAGTCTGCATGGCATGTCTCGAATTTCGTGCACGGGATTTCATTTAAAAATTTCCAGGGGAAAAAGAATTATCAACAAGAGGACATTGGCATTATTATAAAAAATTTCGTTCGAGACTACAAAGATCCCGTCGTCGCGTACAAAGGGGGGCATATTGAAAAGGATATTTTAAATAAAATAGGAGTTGGCAGTTTCAATTTGGAATATCTCGGCTGTCCGAAATTCAATTCATTGATCGCGGAACCGATGTATCAAGAATACCACGTACCATGCAGGCTTCATTGCTGGACGCAAACTTCGAAAGAAAAGATTCAATATCATTGTTGTTTGAGCGAAGTTCGTGTATTTTAGATGTGGCTAATGAAATCGAAAGGTAACACATTTTTTTTTCTTTTTTTTTAGTTAGAATTAATTTTTATTTCTATGGCGCCTTTTTGTAGAGAGAGAGAGAGAGAGAGAGAGAGAGAGAGAGAGAGAGAGAGAGAACGTAGGAACGTATGGAATATCAGTGCGAAGAGGACAGGCTTAGCAGCTTTGAAAATTGGCCGATCCCGTTTATTAAGCCGGAGGAGCTCGCGATCGCTGGATTTTATTATCTGAGGGAGGATGATTTCGTGGAATGCTTCGCGTGCGGCATAGGACTCTATTGGTGGGAAGCCGGGGACAAACCCATGTTGGAGCATTGCTTTTGGTCCAGGAATTGTCCGTACGATCCTCGAACAACGTTATGTATATGTTTAGCGCGCAATGTCCGTTTTGTCCATCAACGATGACGACGACAACGAGGGTGGTGGCGTCAACGATGAATAAAAAAAATGTAATACAAAGTTTAAAATATTTTTTAATTTGTAAATTTGCTGTGTAAAAACATATGCATCAATCGAAAATAGGGATACATTTCCGAGTTCAGAAAAAGTCGAATATTGGATAATAAGCACGAATCGAATTGGGTAGGGTTTCTCTTTAAATCGTTTTTCCTTTCGGTTTGTAACGCGATTGTCACGTACCGCGGTTTTTTCATTTGCGGAGCTGTTTTTATCGCCCACGTGTGCTTCGTGGTTGTTTGCAGCATCGGATATTTGTATAGTTACCACGAACGGAAACTCATGCTGATCGTTCTTTCGCTCTCAAGAATACGCAGCATCGACATCTTGTGTATTTCATCCAAAGCGACGTGCGACATTCTCCATTGAATTTGATACAAATCCAGGACAGGTTTCGCATTGTCGGACCAGCTTCGTAAAGCGTTAGCGTCGTTGCGCGCGCGAATCAAAATCAATCCGTGCCGAGCATTTATTACAACGCGTTTGTAATCTTCGCAGAAGTCTAGCGATGCGTTCATATGCACGCAAAAGTTGAAATGTAGCAAATTCGTAAGCGTTACGGTGAGAGTTTCCCTCCGTTGATCATCGTTTCTGTATATCCAGCCCGCGTTGGACAGCGTGTGACAGCCTACACGCCCCGTTACACCATCATAACAACATCCGGTTAAGGTCCAGCCGACTACGATCCACGTGGAGCGAGATAAGAGCCTGCTCCACGTGGAGCGAGATAAGAGCCTGTATAAAATCACCGCACATCAAAGACAGACCATTGAGTTGGAATCAGGGTTTTGACCCATACACATCAAATTGCTGTCCGTCGTTACTATTAAAATTTGTACTGTGTTCATTTATTGTATTGTATATTCAGGCGTAACCCGCTTGAATGAAATAAAGTTTTTTATATATCTAAGTGTGAAAATTTACATCACAAGCGCGTTGCTCTTCGTAATGTTCAGACTGATGTAATTCTTCAAGATCGTCGTTGTACCGGGATTTCTGGACCGATCGATTTCCACTCCGTTCAGTTCATAACGTATCTCGTCGAACATAAACGCTACCGCATTGTTCTCTAGAGCCACCGTTCTTCTTCTCCTTATTGTCGAAATGGCGCGCCGTTTTTTATGTTCGACGTATTCGATATCCTATTATTATTATTATGAATTAACATAACGGCTATGTCAAGGTTATGAGACGATTCGACGAACGTGCAGCCGAACCGTGATTTCTTCGTTTCGAAAATCAATCAAACGTGCAGACTGGTCCACGATGCGAATCGTTAAATCTTCCATTGATCGTGTAACGATCAGGAGGTAAATGACTCGTGCCGGTGTTTCCGATATTTTATACTCCGGCGACATGTTAGGCGCGAATTCGTGTATCGTGTGAATCAGTTTCCCGTTATCGTACGAACGGGTGGTTACGTTGCATTCTATTCGAATAATATTCGTGTTAATGATATTCACGGAAGTGTGCGATACATGCCACGTGTTCGGTGATAGAATGCGATTCCTAGAGAATCCTAGGATTGGACCCACGGTGTCGGGTTTCGTAAAATCTATCTTATATGCGCTTTTAATTTCGCTTTTCATAGTATTGTTGATCGCTCGTAGGATCAGCGGATATTCTACATCGTTGTTATCTTTGGCTGGAGAAGGATACCGCGCGCTTATCTCACGCCTCAAGTAAGCGTTGATCGCCCCCAGTTCGTACGAGCCGTCCGGGATGTTTATCTCCTCACCCTCGTCGCCGAAATAGAATTTATTGTCTCCGATTGTCGAAAAAGAAACTTTAGCCTCGGACAAAAATTAATTTATAGTTTACTTAGGACTGAGATTCGAAAATATCAGATTACGTTTCTGCCGGTTCCGTCAACACGCACCGACGGTGATGTAAACTGTATATTAAAGATACCGCTATACAGGGTGTTCGACGATTATTTTAACAGCCAAAAATGAGGGGTAGCTGAGGTCATTTGAAGTAACTTTTTCCTTTGCGAAAATGCAATCTGGGGCTTTGTTTACGAGTTATTACCGAAAAACACTGGCCAATGAGAGGTGACAGTGCGAGGGAGAGGGTCCGCGAGAGAGTCCGCAGCACGAGGCTTTAACAGAAGGTCGGGACGGACTCGAGCCGCGTTCGAAGTATTGAACAAGTCACAAGGCGAGAACTTACCGGATTTTTTTACTACATAACAGTGATATTTTTAAGAAAAACGCTGTTCACCTTTACTTTAGAACGTCTGAAGAATATTTACTAATTTTTCGGACCCGAAACAATATGAGGTTTAACCGTGGCAGCCGTTTTAATTTTCTGGTGTGCATGACACCTCGTGTGTACCACTCAACTGGCTCTGCAAAAGAAATTACTGAGTATAAAATTGCAAAGTGATACCCCATTGATGAGACACTTCACGACATTTGATGGCCTAATCACTGAATTGAAAGCAGCTGGAGGAAAATTAGAAGAGGTAGATGTAATTTCTCATTTGTTATTAACACTTCCATCATCTTATGATGGAATGATAACAGCTATTGAAACTTTAGCTGAAGACAACTTAAGTATTGCATTCGTAAAAACCAGGCTATTGGATCATGAGGTGAAATTGTTAAATGAGAATGCCGATTCAAGTATAAAGATTCTCCAGGCAATTAAACAAAATAATAATAAAAGGAGATTCACTAATCAAGACTTTCCTATAAAAACAAAAAAACGTGGAAATTTTTAAATACGAAATAAAACGTCTACGAACATGAAGACAAAAGCAACACATGTGACAAAATGTTACCAGTATGGAAGAAAAGGACATATAAAGAAGGATTGTTACTACCACAAGAGAACCATGGACTATAAAAATAGCGAAAACAGGAGAACATTACAAACAGTGCAGTGTGTGCAGCAAAATACAAATGCTGCAAATACAGATGGATTTGCATTCATGGCAGGATATGTGGAATGCACTGAAGATAGAAGAGAACGGGTTTAATTTTTATTGGATTCAGGAGCGTCCGACCATATTATCAATAGGGAGGACTTAGCAAAACGAGGAGCTGAAGACACCGATCAGGATATCAGTGACAAAATCTGGAGAATACATCATGGCAACAAAAAGGGACACACTGGACGTACTCAGTGACACAGGAGTCGCAGGAGAATTGAAGGACGTCCTATATTCGCCGGAAGTACCATATAACTTGCTCTATGTATCAAAGATGCAAAGTATGGGTAATACGATTGTATTTGATAAACAAGGTGTACAGATTTTTAAATCCGGTATGGTGATCATCAGGGGTAAGTCCTCGAACAATCTTGTTACAATAGATTTTAAAATAAAGCATGAACAAGTAAACTCAGTCCAAATGTACAGTATTATCAAAGGTAATTTTGAACTATGGCATGAACGCTTGGGACATATTGAGAAAAGTAAATTCTTAGAGTTAAGAAATAAAGGAATGATTAGCGATGTCGAATTGGTAAATAAAATAATACCTAATAATAACTTATGCGAAGCTTGCGTTAATGGAAAACAAGCACGATTGCCGTTTAAAAAGGAAAAAGATAAAGATCATGTAAAAAGGCCTTTGTTTATAGTACATTCGGACGTGTGCGGTCCAATCACTCCTTCCACAAATAAAATATTTAAGAATATTTGATTCTACAGTATATGTGCATGATAAAACTAGTAAAACCAAATGTAACGAAAAGTCATGGAAAGGAATACTAGCAGGCTATGAAACAAACGGGTATAGAGTGTGGGACGTGAAAAGGAAAAGTATTTCGTTGTCAGAGATACAATATTTGACGAAGTTAATTTCCTAAAGTCAAGGCCGGTAGCAAATGTTAAAGAGATTAGTTGTGAAAAATCTCAAAATAAAATTGAAATTTCTGACGTAATGTCAAACTCAATAAAGGAATTAAAGAAATCTGATAATGGCAAACCAGATAGTTTAAGTTCGGAAAATATCGGAAATAAAACTGATGTTTCTGACGTAAAGTCAAAATCAGTGGGTGATCCTAGTAAGTCTGTTGATGGAAAAACAGATAAACTAGAGAGTATAAATCCAAACAGAATCAATGAAAAATTCCATAATGATAATATTGAAATAACAGTAGATAGGTCTTCTTCTCAGAATAGTACAAATACAGATAGTACAAATAGCAGTAAAAGAATGTTATCAGAACCAAGAAGGAGTGATAGGATTAAAAGGAAACCGCACATTTCATATGATGAAGAGGACATGCCGATTGATTATATGATGTGTGCACAATCGGTAGTTTGTGAAACTCCTGCATCATATCAGGAAACAAATAACAGAAATGATAGGGAACAATGGGAACAAGCTATTAGAGAAGAAATTAATTCTCTTATGGTGAATAAAACTTGGACATTAGTACCAAGTCCTAGCAATAGAAATATAATAAATTGTAAATGGGTATTTACGATAAAAGATGATGAATTTGTAAACCCATTAAGATATAAAGCTCGGCTGGTTGCAAAAGCGTGTAGCCAAAAGTATTTAGTAGATTATAATGAAACCTTTGCTCCGATTGCAAGGATTTCAAGTTTCAGATTTATAATTGCTTATGCTAATCAATTTAATTTATTAATCCATCATATGGATGTAGAAACCGCATTTTTAAACGGTATATTAAAGGAGGAAATTTATATGAGAGTACCTGAGGGAATTGAAAACAAACAGAATCAAGTTTGTAAATTAAATAAAGCTTTGTATGGATTAAAACAAGCAGCAAGATGCTGGTTTGAAGAATTCGAAAAGGCTCTTAAAAAGATTTTCAGAATTCCCCAGTTGACCGTTGTACTTATATTTTAGGTAAAGGAGATATTTCTAAAAATATCTATGTAGTTTTGTATGTCGATCATTTGGTAGTTGCGACAGCTAATATCGTAACGATGAATAATTTCAAAGACTACTTAATGAACAGGTAATGAACAGTTTCATTAGAATTGAAAGGACTGGAGAAAATATAACTCTAGACCAAAGTACTTATATTAGAAAAGAATTGAAGAAATTTAATATGGATAATTGTAAACCCACAAATACTCCACTTGAAAGTAAGCTTAATTATGAAGCCCTGAATTCAGACGAACAATATGAGGCACCTTGTCGAAATGTTATTGGTTGTTTGATGTATATTGTAACATACGAGGAATCTTCCCACGTATTTTTTATATTCCTTCCTGAAGGCATACGCCAGGCTGGCGGCAGCCAGTCGGGGGTGGATTTGTATATCGTGAGTCGAGTGCCTCCGAGGGGGTACGACGACGAACGTTCTGGAACCGGACCACGTAGCAACACCGCCACTACCATTTTTCCCATAAAATTTTAGTATATAAAGGGCTCTAACGCGACCGGGAAGCGGGCTAGTTTCGTGACATTCGTTGAGACGGAAATATTAGCAAGATCGAGTTAAATTCTCTTTCAACCAAATCTCAGAGGTAACAGCCTAGAATCGAAAGCCCCCGCCGGCTCAGTGCGAAAAACTGAGAGCGCGTTTAGAGTCCACAAACACACACTCACACTTGTTAAACCCAGCGCGCAATAAATTAGTTTCTACCAGTTTTTTGGTTTCCACTTCAATTATTACCATCTCCTGCTTCGAACCAGTAATAGGTAAGAACCCACCAAGGTATACCTCAGCCGCTCGAGGTATATCCTTATTTCTTTTTAACAAAGTTACGAGGCACCCTAACACCAATTCCTCCAACCACCTTATCCAAACCCCTTTGAAGGTAGCCACCCGTGTCGAAATAAACATTGGCTGGTCTACGCACCTCATCCTAACCTAAAAGGTAGCCACCCGTGTCGAAATAAACATCGGCTGGTCTACGCACCTCATCCAAAAAGATTCCAATTGCATGCAACCTCCGGCCACCCAAACTGCCTGGCCCTCGGCACGTAACAATATTATGATCTGTACGCGACCTGATCTATGTGTAGCTGTGAGCATTTTGAGCAGATACACAAATAAAAGAAATAAGGAATTATGGATTTGTCTTAAAAGAGTTTTAAGATATTTGAAAGGCACGACAGATATCAAACTAACGTACACAAGAGGTACACATGATAACATCTTGATAGACAGCAGGGTATGCTGATTCAGATTGGGATGGAAACGACACAACTGGTTATATATTTAAATTGTTCGAAAAATATACAATTAGTTGGAATACGAAAAAGCAATCATCAGTCGCGGTCTCTTCGACTGAGGCTGAATACATGGCTTTATTTAAAGCAGTTAAAGAAGCATTATGGTTAAAATCTTTAGCAACCAGTATCAAAGTAAATATATCAGAATCCATTGTAATCTATGAAGACAATAATGGTTGTATTAGTATTGCAAACAACCCAACTAGTCACAAAAGATCGAAACATATCGATATTAAATATCACTTTGCCAGAGAGCAGGTAGAGAATAAAGTACACTGGAGGTATGCCCCGCCTTTTCAGTGCTGCGCCGAGTCCTAAGAAGGGAAGTTGGTCGCGACCTCGCTCTCTCCAGCTTAGTTGGGGCCATGCTGGAGAGCCCGAGAAAATGGGCGGCAGCCATCGCCTTCTGCGAACAGGTAATGTTGCAGAAGGTGGCTGCCGAGCAGGGTCGCCGTGAGCGGGGGGTGCGGCGTGTGCGCCCACGCCTAGAGCCCCCCCCCCCGAGCTGCTGAGAATAGGCGGGCGGCGGGTGTACCAGATTATGCTGGTTTAATTGCCCGCCGCCTGCCAACTGAAGATGTCCTCCCCATATTGGGAGTGACGAGGCGGTGTGGGGTGCGGTCCCCCGCACCGCCGAATCAAGATGATTCATGGGGGGTGGATAAATCTCCCCCCCCCCGGAACGCGGCCGGCCACCGCTATTCCATCCTGGTGGCCGGCCAGGCGAGGGGGAGCCGCGGTTGTGTTCTTTGAGAGTTCCCGTGGCTCCCCCGCTAATCGCGAGCGCCCTAGGCCGCCGTGGGGGTTTTAGCGGGTCAAACCCCGCAGTACCCCCGTCCCGTCCTTCGGGCGGGTCGGGAGTGTCTGACCAGCAGATTTCCCCCACGTTAATAAAAAAAAAAAAGGTAGAGAATAAAGTGGTAATATTAAAATATATTCCAACAGGTCATCAATTGGCAGATATGCTGACCAAGCCACTTCCAGGACAGAAGTTCATCCAAATGAGAGTTGGAATAGGCGTACAATAACAGAATTTTTTTTCTCATTGTTCAATTAATATAAGAAATAAATGGTCTGGTCAGGTTTTTCTGGGGACTGATATTCGAAAATATCAGATTACGTTTTTCGCCGGTTTCGTCAACGCGCACCGACGGTGATGTAAACTGTATATCAAAAGATGCCGCCATATACCATCGCCGGTGTCGTTAGAACACATCGTGCTCTGACCGTTAGTGATCCCAGTACCGAGAATACAATGTAACACGCGATGAATGACCGCCTCTGATTGGTGGAGAAGACCACACAAAAAAAGGTATATAAGCAGGCGTCAGTTCGTACATATACCTTCTCTCAAATGAAAGTAAAAATAAAGCTGTTTAAGAAATGGAATTAATATCATATTTATTTGTGAAATAATCCAAGCCAAAATCCCAATACCGATATTTGAACTGATGTTTGGTATCGTGTAATAAGTTTGCAAATCGAGCAGGCCCAGTTCGTAATCGGCATTGTTGAGATCTATAGGCGGGAAGTACTTGGATGCTAACACGCTACTTCTTCCCGATAACGTGAACGCGTATGACATCCTTGCGACGAACTATATCAGGGTTCCTCGCAGAAATTTCACACACAATTGTCCGCACACGCTTTCGTCGTAACTTTGATAAATCTTGTGATTGTACGTGATGGTCGGAAATAACGAATCAATTCGATCGGTGGTCGAAAATCTCCAAAACTATCGAAGTAACTGACTCGCGAATCATGTTTTATATACGCGACCCAGTGCGTTCCTGAACCATGACCGCTATCCAGATTCACTATTCCTCGTTCGTTTATCCATATTTGTTTCGGCAATTCATCGCGCATGAAAACTCCGCGAAAATGCGGTAATTTTTTACAGACGATTTTCAATTCCACGTCCGTCGTCGAGTTATCTTTTTTCCTTTCTTTTGACTTCTTCTTCTTCTTCATTCCTTTTCCACGTTTGTACGGCGCGAGATACACTCCGCGGCCCTCCATAGCGCGATTGTGTCGTCGCGCTTCTTCCAATTGTTTCTTCGCAGCTTTCGCATCGTTTATTGTTTTGATCACCCCAGCAGCGCCATCTGTCAACGCTTCCAAAGCTCCCAAAGCGGGTAAAACGAATGTTATGATTAGTCTGTTGGAGAGTCCGAATTGGCTGCGATTCGCAAACTTGTACGTGTATTCGAAATCGCTGCGTCAACCACAGTATCAATACTTGAGAAACTTGTTCTCGTCCGTGGGGGATGTAGGTTATTTTGCCTACTCGGACAACGCGGACGTGATTCCTCAGGCAGATGCTCGGCCGAATTCGATATTTATCTTTGACGACGTTGCTTGCGACGAACAGGATGTCATGAGAGAATATTTCGCGATAGGCAGACATTCGCACATCGGTTGTTTCTATCTGTCGCAATCGTACGCGAGAATACCCAAACATTTGATTCGCGACAATGCAAATCTAGTGATTCTATTCAATCAAGATGTCACGAATCATATGAATACAGATATGTCGTTCGAAACGTTCAACGCACTTTGTACGAGGTATTGGCGAAACAAGTACGGATTCCTTGTAATCGACAAAGACAGCCCTGCGAATCGTGGTCGTTACAGGCGCGGTTTAACGAATTTGTCGTGCTGTGATCGGGGCTCATTTGGACTGCAAGAGTCGTTGAAGTCGCATCGTACCGCCCGATATGCGTCGGTCTAAGGAAAACCGGCGAGCCGCGATCGCCAAAGAAATAGCCAAGACCAGTGATGTCATACGTAAAAATAGTTTAGCTCTGAAGGTTGGGAAAATGATTACGGAGTCGAACATTGAGACGAATTTACGCCCGATCGAGGAGCCGTTGAAATAGCTGGTTCAAAATACAGCTACGGAAGCGAACGATAATATGCCGATAGCGGATCGGCCGTTGGATCCGTAAACGCAGTCGCTATTCTCTATGAAGAAAGTAGAGAGAAAATGGAACAAGAAGAAGAAGAGGAAGCATGACGAAGCAGCTTTAACGCCAAGGATGCATTTGAAGAAGAAAAAGAAAATATATTCCCCTGTCCTTACCAACGATGACATCGGCTATGTGTTGTACGACGACCACGATGACGACGACGACAGTGGCAACAGTGACTTTAACGAGGCGGGTGGCAATAAGGCGCACGAAACGATACTTACGATACTTTCGGAGCAACAAGAGAAAGCTTTCGAATCGTCTCCAACGGCCACAGCATCGTTGGAATCATCGGTGCGAAACATTTTGAAAAGTCCTGAATCGCACCGCGACGAATACGAACATTTGTTCAACAATCTTGGACCTTTAGCCAGCAAATACTTGCGCAATTCCTTTAGCGGACCACCGAAAAATTTGGACAACGTGTACGGAGTGTATTTTTATAATGACAAACTGATACTTGGAAACACCACGTTTGATGTTGAAAGCAACGACGATATCGTTATCAGGTCTCTACGAATTGATATTCAAAAGAATACCCGACGAGAACCTGTACATCGAGGTCGATAAGGATATTTACAGAAACATTCTCATCGCTACGCGCGCGCATCAGCGAGGTAACCAAATAATGGGGAATAAGGGTTACAAGTACAAAACTATCACAGGACCGATGTTTTCGACGTTGCGCGGAAAGGGTAAACAAATTCCAACGATGATGCGCGTAACCAACAATCCAATCGATTACGTGCATTGGGACGATCCGAACGAGCTGGGGTATCGTTTGATATTGCTGATGGCATCGAAAAATGCCGGGCCCACTGGTCACGACAACGAAATAATATCCGCAATCGAAGAACTTCGAAGAAGTCGGATTGATTATAAATTAAATCGTTCGATACTCGTTACTGCAGTAATGAATGAAATGTCTGTTGATAAATTTAACAGGTGGTTCGATAGAACGAGCATTCGTTGGAATTGCTGCGAAACCAATCAAACGATATCTGTGGACGAAAATTGGAACGATAGATTTACAAATATTGAGTTGAGACTCGACCACGTTTGTCAACAAATACATCAGATTAAACAACAACAACAACAACAAGAGCTGCTCGAAACATAGATGAAGAAGATAATGATTGAACCGAGAAATGAGAAAAATGTTGCGGTAGTGGCAGCGTCAGCAACCGAAGAAACCTCGGTAGCATAAAGTTAAACGAAGAATTCGTTCATCTTTCGTTTTGAAGCGACCGCGAACCCGATAAGCAAGAGAGAGAGAGAGAGAGAGAGGTGTCAGTGGTAATCATGAGCGATGAGAAAGTAAAGTTGGTGAACGAACTGCATGCTCTTGCGAGGCGTTTCTTCCCGCGCAGGCGAGTGATCGTGCGAGGACTCGACGATCTTGTAAGGGCCTCAATACATTCTCATGTTACACACAGACACTACGTCATCCGGAAGATAACCCACTCAAGATCCTGCACATGGCCCCGTCGCCGAATGTTCTGGAAGCATCAACCCCTGACAAAGACCGATATAAATACCAGTCTCCAACGCCCCAAACCTCAGCCTTGACGAATCCTCCACCAGCTACGGAACTATTGTACTCGGTATAAACTATTGTAAATCGTATAAAACTTGTATTATTTGTAATAAAGAGTTAGAGAGTTGGGAAACGGCTCAACTCCTTCTTTTTTTATACTTCTTGGTATTGTTTTACGTAACAATCTCTGACAAGCCGACATCGTCGAGGTTCAACGATATGCTAGAGACAATAGAGGACATCGATACATTCTCACGATAATCAATAATAAATCGATAATAAATCGATCTAATAAACAAATCCTTTACGTCTTTTAATGCGATTATTTATTATTAAATCAGCTTTGCAAATCATTCGTTGAATTCTGTTCGGACACGGAATTATTTAAATTAAAATATCATTTACGAACTTTGTTAATCTTCACTGTACACCTTGCATACAAATTCCATATGGTACACATGAGGTGTCATGCACACTAGAAAATTAAAACGGCTGTCACGGTTAAACTACATATTATTTCGGGTCTGAAAAATTAGTAAATATTATTCAGACGTTCTAAAGTAAAGGTGAACAGCGTTCTTTTTTAAAATATCACTATTATGTAGTAAAAAAAATCCGGAAAGTTCTCGCTTCGAGACTTGTTCAATACTTCGAACGCGGCTCGAGTCCGTCCGGACCTTCTGTCAAAGTCTCGTGCTGCGGGCTCTCGAACTTCGCGCCGTCACCTCCCATTGGTCAGTGTTTTTCGTTAATAACTCGTAAACAAAGCTGCAGATTGCATTTTCGCGAAGGAAAAAGTTACTTAGAATGATCTCAGCTACCCCACATTTCCGTATTACGAGACATTTTTGGGACACCCTGTATAATAAATACATATTTAAATATATATTTACGTTTTATTATAATACATATTATTATCTATATTTTATTCAAATATTTTATTAATTAACTATAATTAGAGAATTATATAATATATATTATTAATTTATAAAATATAAATCACAGGATTATTAAATTTATTAATATATTGTAGCGGCACACGGTCGGCGACCGTAATAACCATAAAACTGTCCGCTTGCAGATGTCAAGGGGTCGACGGAGAGAAAACGTCCTTGACGTTTGCAAGAACCGGAAATTCCTTTGTCTCTTTATTTTTTATCACTGCCAGATGTACTGCATGCCTGGTCGCGGAGAAAGCCGCTGGCCGCGTATCGCTACCTGGCCGAACGGCCAGTGCGCCCCTACAGCGAGGGTTCATCGATGGCTGTCTCCCCCGCCAAACTAAACGGGGGTAAAAGAAGACAGCGAGTCCCCCAAAACAGGCCACGCCTGTTTGGCCTGTTTTGGGGGACGTAATATAAATAAGAGACCCGAGAGCGTCAAGGAGTCAGTCGATACTTTTCAGTTTAGTTTTTCTGAGCCCTCAATATATTTTTAATAGATCAACTATAAATTTAGAAATATCATCTGTCCTCATAGATATATTGAAATGGATCCATTAAACAAATAATTAATATTTAATAAATATCTTTATATATTCATAGATTAATTAACAATTCTACTTCAAAAGAAGTAATCTAAATTTATAAATCTTTACATCTTAACATTATTCTTAAATTTAATTAATTTATGATATATTATTAATTATTTAATAATATACAAATATTTAACCAATAAACAACTACTCGAGGTGTATCTTCAATTTTTCTTGCAAAAGTTACGAGGCATCCTATTCTATTCTATTCTATTCTATCATCTATTCTATTCATTCTATCCAATTTATCCAAATCCTATCCTGATTACTAGGTAGCCATCCGTGCTGAAAGAAGCATCGGCTGGTCCACGCAATCTCCCTTATGAAAAATCCCAATCGCATCGAACCTCTGACCACGCAAAGCTGCCTGACCCTCGGCTCGTAACATAGCAAATGTTCCTGCGCGGTTGCATGCATTGCACTCCTATTATCTCTTTTTACAATTGGCACGTCCAATAATTACATTTCATTTACCCCCGTCCCTGACGCATCTCAAGCAACTTTAACTTTAACAAACTGCGGCAATTATAGCCCATACACACAGATCTTGTACACTCCCACTGCTCACCAGAACACTCAACGTTGAAGTTCTCCACGTCATCTAGAGCAACAACCACTACAGGAGCTACAAGCTCAACAAAGTACAACAATCATAACAACGAACTCCTCTTTCCCTCCCTTCCACCCAACTCCAATAATCTTGAAACCTACTAATTCTCGAGCCTTAACAAATAGTTAACTCCAACTCTCAGCACTTTTCCACGTACAATCTTAATTCAACTTGACTTGACCCCATTACACCCAAAACAATAAATGGTAATACACCACTACTCACTCAATCCAACACCCGCACTTCCTCATCGCTGACTCACCCTACCTTCCTTTCCTCTCCACACCTATCCTCTACTTATCATATTGTTGCGAATCACTCCGTTTCTCTCGCGTCGCGGCATTTTATATATTTACAATAAAGAATATAGACTCTCCGATTGTCCGTTGGTAACACTCTTCCGTGGCAACCCCTATCTTCTATTATTTTTTAAGGAGTTGTTCACAACAGGGCAGTTTCACATTACAGCGACTTGATTTGGACAAGTCACCGTAACAATATAATCATATTATTTACCATATTATTAAACGGCATCCTCTCAAGCCCGAGTTTTTTTGCAAATTTTTCTCCTTCAGTCACTCATTAAAATGAATTTTTTACATCCTGCAGGTAACCACAATCACGTAATTCACTTGATAAGTCTGGATTACAGGCAGCAACGGATCCAACATCACAGCATAAACAAAAAAAAACCACTCGTCAGCGTTTCACCAGGAGCCTAGAAGCAAGGTGCTACTTGCAAAATCGGCTCCCAAATGACACTGCCCCGCTATATAGATTTCGTGGCGAGTTCACAAGTAACATGTAATATGTAATATACACTATATTTCTGAACATTTCGGGACCCAAAGTTTCGGGTTCTGACCCAAACTCAAAGAAAATTTTCGACCCGACTCTAACCTGAAATCTCAGATCCCTGCTTACCTCTAGTGTACAGTAAAGTGAACATTCTGACACCATATAGAGGGTGTACCAAAATTATGTTACTTGCGGAAATGGAGGGTTCCTGAGGTCAATTCAAGTAACATTATTTTGAGAAACCCTGTATAGCAGCGATAAAAATAGCCTCTACAGAATACGATAGAATACAGAAGTAAAATTCGCCCCAGGAGTTCACCCGCATTGACTTATTTAATTATATCATCAAAAATAATTTATTTATGATTATAGAGAAATAAGATTTTTGAATATTCTAACAATTTAAATTACTGTCCCAAATAAAATATGTTTTTAATAATTGATGACGTTCGTCAAATTCGAAATTGTCAAGTTTACTGAAAAAGATATTGTCATTCCGAAACTAGTCTCGAACGCATCTCCGAAACTCGATCAAGCCCAAATTATGCAAATGACTTCATTTCACATAAAAACAATGTTACCGAGAAGGATTTTTTGAAATTGGAATGTTACGACCCAAAATATTGCGAGGAATGTATTGCACTGTTATATAAACAATATAAACATTTACCATTTCTGTCTTTTTTAAAAACGTTTACAAAACCTCCAATAAGAATGAAAAATTTCTTTCCTGACCGAGTCTTTTCTGTACTTCAACCAAAACCAATGCAGTGTATCACAATCAGTGTAGGTTCGAAATACACAGCGTTCGTACTCAAGCACATAATATACAATGCGATTCCATTTCACAAGAAGAACTGCGATAAATACTGTTCAATATAAATCATAGACCTATTTAAACCAATAACGCTACTATGAAAAACCTCAGAAAGAAGTTTATTAATTGCATTAACTCTGCAATGCTATAAATGCTTGAGTTTGCTCGAAAAGATTCGACGCACCTACTTTTTAACTTTGCAGCTTACTTAATAGACAACAACAAGGTTTTGTCCTCGCAAAAGTTGCTACAACTAGACAATCTGCATTATCAATTTCATCGAATGAATGTTCCAACTTGATCATTTTAAACATGGATTTTTATAAATCTAGAGTATTTGATTTAATCGTGTCAGAATAGGTAGCAGCCAGTAAATTGATCAACGAACTCAAGAAAGCAATATCTCTAGTGGCAGTAGGATTTCAATGTAGAAATCAATCCTCTGAAGCTGTATTGCTTGTTATCCAAATATGGATGCAAGTTTTTAATTAATGGAAGGCAACAGCATATAATGACGAGTAAATAAAAATTACCGATCCAGATTTCAATGACTCTTGGTACCATTACTGCACAATTTGATTCATAGATAATATACACGGCTTCGCAGAAACACTTCCTGTCCTGTTCACCCCGAGAAGTAAATATTTCAGACTGTTAACCAAATTCAGGAAAGTTTGGTATGGAAGATCCAAAAGCAATTCGCAAAGCCTTGCTTCAAAAGTACGTCGAAATTCAGATCAATGTAGTCTTACTTTTCTTGTTGGTTACTTCCGCAATAGTCATCTGGATATCTGCTGAACACTGACGTGAATCTTGACATGAAAACTGCATCACTCAACTTCCATGTTGACCCAATCGGTTTTTGTTGACGGCAAAAATTGTAAATCATCAAGCAAGCAAATTCCTGCTTTCTGTATTTCCACTTCAATATTTACTAGGAATCGTGCATTCTTGCTATTTTTCATTATGTGATTAATATTTGTTGCCAGTATACCAAGAATGTATCCACTGCGCGTTACTTTTCTAGTTATGTACACTATTTGAAATTTTGTAACCCTGAATTAATCAGCAATTATTCTGAAATACTTTGGAAATTGAAGTCGATAGTTGTGAAGTTAACTTATCATTCTTTGAAAATGGCTATATTTGCCGGTAATTAATACTTAGGTAAGTATCGTTGTCGTATCCAGCCATAGTTGCCTTCGACTAATGAAACGAACGACTACTGTTACACTGCTTTTCTTCCTCCATATTATAACCATTTTAGGAAAACATTTAGTTATTTCGGGCGCGTAGAGTACAAGAAATGTTCTGCAAACTACCAAGAATGCATAGCTCTGCAGTAATAAAAAATGGAGTATTCTCAATCTGAATGTCCCATTTAATGCAAGAAGACTGAAGAAAATGG
Organism: Megalopta genalis; assembly: GCF_051020955.1. Taxonomy (NCBI): domain Eukaryota; kingdom Metazoa; phylum Arthropoda; class Insecta; order Hymenoptera; family Halictidae; genus Megalopta; species Megalopta genalis. The sequence continues at coordinate 141,010 of NW_027476118.1, forward strand.
CCCCGTATCTCCAAAATCAAATCGATCAATTTTAGATCGCCAGTCCATTACCTCCTCTTTACTGGTATCACTTGGATCGATGCATAAGAACTCTAGCGCGACGTTAGTTTTTTTACATTAAGTCGAGCTCAGCTGTTCGAGTTCGACGCCCGTCCAGGTAGACAACCCGTAGTAAACACTTCAAACAGTCTTTTTTTGCAGCGTCGCAATGTATTTATCACCTTCCAATAATCCCAATATCAAATCCGTTACCTATTTTTCGTTGTTTCCCATGCAGCGCTCTTCGTTAGGTCATTGCCTTCGTGCACTGTAACGAACTTTCAGTGCTGCTTAGTATTCACAACGAAATAAATAGGCCCTCACACCGCGAACGTGGCATTAGTTATCAACTACTGTTACGTAGATACATATAGTTGCGCTAGTATATATAACTCTAAGTTCTCTGCTCTTGCAGTCCAGTGTCTGTATACTTTTGTGCTTGCAGCCTAGCTTCGCTATAATCAATTGCACTTGCAAATTTCGCTACAGCTTTGTAATCATAAATTGATCGCTTGATCGTATAAATTCGTGACCTTCATGATACATCAATAGATTTTATCATTCTATTGTATATTATGCTGCTCTGTACAAATCTTATTGGTTAAAATATATTTAGTGTTATTACACTAGCGTTCTTTACTATAAAGTCCACTATCCAATTCATCGTTTCAACACTACTAGAGTTCCCAACGAAAAGATATATTTGCAACATAAACTCTTATAAGAATAACGAACTAGTAATTTTGAAAATTGTCGAACATTTAACTTATTTTTGCACTTTATGAGCCTTCCTGAGTACTACATATTTCCAAAACTTCATACTCCGGTTACGTAAATACATACAACTGTAAGATGTAGATGGTTCATTCTATTATATATTTCACATAGAACATTATTATGATTCAGATTTTGATAATGCTCTACATTGATGTTTAAACCCACGATTTAAAAAAGTGATGAAAAAAGTGATGAAAAAAGTGATGTCAATTTTGCAGGTTGTCTTCGCTATAGTAAGCATGAAAGTAGTATAATAATACTTTACTATCCACACTTTAATTATGCATGATTCGTACTCAAGCCGCTCTATGCACTATTCAGATTTGACGAGGAGATGACTATAAACAGTGCGGATACGTTGGTCGCAAAAGTTTTCTCGTGAGCTTTAAACTATACGTTAGTAGGAGTTACCGTCTTCGTTTGAACGGTTCAAACAGATATATGTATAATTTCCTTATAGTACAATACTGTGTATAGTACAAACAGAATTAAGTCTCATTACGAATAATTTCTTTCACGAACCATCACTGAACGCTACATCGGGTCGACACTAAATTTGCTAAAAGTGATTGACGAACTACCTTCGGTTCCAGTGACCAGTAAGTGGACAAGAGCTGAGCGAATTGCCAAATGTGTTGTAGTGGAGTATTTATCTGACACTTATCTAAGGTATGATACACCTGGTAGTACTGCTAAGACAATTTTGGAAAGTTTCGATGACATTTATGAGAGAAAAAGTGCTGCCACTGAAGTGTCGATTCGTAATCGATTGAGCAGATTGAAAATGAAAAGTGATGCAAAATTGAAAGAACATTTTGAAAATTTTTATGAATTGATAACTGAGCTCGCAGCGGTTGGTGTGTCAGTATCAGAAAGTCAAAAGATTTCGTATTTGCTCGGCAGTCTTCCTAAAATGTATGAAACTGTGGCAACAGTGATGGAGACAATGACCGAAGATGAAATTACTTTGGATTTTGTGAAGACAAAACTTTTAGATCATGAAACAAAAGTGCAGAATGCCAATGAAAATACAAGTGCGAAAGTGTTGCATATTGAAACAGAATCTCCTCGAGAAAATAACAGAAATTATTCGCGAAGTTACCGAGGCAGAGGTGGAAATTACAGAGGTGGAAATCGAAGAGGCAGAGGTTCACATTTTCGTACCGGCTTTCATCCACACAGAAATTTCAGAAATTCGTCTCATGGAAAATGTTATCATTGTAGACGAAATGGTCATAAAAAGTTGGACTGTTACCATTTCAAAAGAAATCAAAGATACGAGGGAGAGAAGAACAACGGGCCTCACACAGCCCAGGCGGTACAAACGCAACGCGATGTCAACAGATCAGGTTTCGCCTTTATGACTGGAGAATATCAGAACTATGAAAGTGATAAATTAATGTTTCTTTTGGTTTCTGGAGCCTCTGATCATGTGATTAATCGAGACAATGTATTCACAAGTGTAATTGACTTATATCCACCAATAAAAATTATGGTAGCTAAGAATGGAGTTTACAACACCGCAACCAAGAGCGGGACCATCCACTTGACGAGCGATACGGGTTTTCCAATTGTACTCAAAGATGTCCTGTACTGTCCAGATATACCATGCAATTTACTCTCAGTGACAAAAATGCAGAAGGCAGGAATGACTATCACCTTCGACGCAAAAGGAATACAGATAAGTGAAGATGGTAAAATTCTAATGAAGGGTAAATCCACAAATAATTTCACTGTAATTGAATTTGAATTAGCAAAAGGTGTCAATGTTAGTAATTCTCAAGTATATAATAGTAATCGAAATAATTATGATTTGTGGCATAAGCGATTAGGTCATATGAGTAAAACAAAATTCTTAGAGTTGAAAAATAAACACATGGTTAAAGATATGAGTCATCTCGAAAAAGTAATACCAAGCGACGATTTATGTGAGGCTTGTATAAACGGTAAACAAGCACGGTTACCATTTGAAAAATCAAAGAACAAAATTCATGTAACAAAGCCCTTGTTCATAGTTCACACAGACGTATGCGGTCCAATCACTCGCACGACAATTAACAATAAAAATTATTATGTATCATTTATAGATGAATTTACGCATTATACAGTAACTTATTTAATTACACATAAATCTGAAGTTTTCGGTGTTTTCAAAGACTATGTCGCAAAGAGTGAAGCTCATTTTAATTTAAAAATCGTAAATTTATATTGTGATAACGGTAGAGAATATTTATCAAAAGAGATGAAAGAATATTGCGTTAAGAGAGGTATCAGTTATCACTTGACTGTACCATACACTCCTCAGTTAAATGGCGTTGCAGAGCGAATGAATAGAACAATAACAGAAAGGGCGCGTGCGATGGTAAACTGTGCAGGTTTAGAAAAAGAATTTTGGGGAGAAGCTGTATTAACTGCTACGTATTTAATTAATTTGACTCCAACAAAGGCTTTGAAAATTGATAAGACTCCATTTGAGATGTGGCATAGTAAAAAGCCTAAATTAAAATATTTAAAAATGTTCGGATCGACAGTGTACGTACATAATAAGACTAGAAAGCGTAAATTTGATGAAAAATCCTCGAAAGCGATTTTAGTTGGATTTGAACCCAACGGATATAAAGTTTGGGATGTTGAAAATGAAAAATTTATGACAGTAAGAGATGTCATAGTTGACGAAATAAATTATTTAAAATCTCGACCAGTTTTGAAAGAGGGTAATGAAAAAGGAACCTCTATAAACAAAGGTACAGTATTAGAATCAGCTGAATTTAAGATGAGGAAATCTGGTAATGATAAACCAGATGGTTTAAATGATTTGAAATCTGATAATGGTAAATCAGATAGGTTAAAGAAATTTGGTAATGATAAACCAAATAGTTTAAATGATTTGCAATCTGATGATGATGAATTAACTGAGGTTTTAAAAATTAAATCAGATGGTATTAGCGGTAGTAAATCTGTAGATAAAGCAGATGGAAATGGTCGAAGTCGAGAAAATACAGTTAAAAAGGATAAGAAAATTAGAAGAAGTGAGAGAATAAAACAACGCAGTCCTACATCGTATTACGAACTCATGTGCGCTCAGTCAGTTGTTTATAAAATACCCACTTCGTTTGAAGAAATAAAAACTCGTGATGACAGAGCTCAATGGGAGCAAGCGATTCAAGACGAACTAAATTCTTTAATTACAAATAACACGTGGACACTAGTACCAATGCCAAAAGATAAAAATATTGTTGACTGTAAATGGGTATTCACGACTAAAACCAATGAATTTGGAAATCCACAAAAATATAAAGCACGTCTAGTTGCTCGAGGTTTCAGTCAACAGTATATGGTTGATTACGATGAAACATTTGCGCCTGTTGCTAGAATTTCAAGTTTTCGATTTATTGTAGCTTTTGCAAATCAACATGATTTATTAATTCACCATATGGATGTCAAAACGGCATTCCTAAATGGTACACTAAAAGAAGAAATTTACATGAGGGTCCCAGAGGGTGTAAATAGTAATGGTAATCAGGTTTGCAAATTAAACAAAACCCTATACGGTTTGAAACAGGCGGCTAGACGTTGGTTTGAGACATTTGAAAAGACTTTATTAGACTTAGGATTTAAAAATTCTGCAGGCGATCGTTGTATTTATATTTTAGATAGAGGAAGTATTTGGAAAAATTTTTATGTAGTTTTATATGTCGATGATCTTGTAGTTGCAACTGCAGATATTCAAATAATGCGTAGTTTTAAAGATTATTTGATGAACAAATTTCGAATGACAGATTTAGATGAAATTAGATTATTCTTAGCAATTAGAGTTACTAGAAATAATGGAAAATTGACATTAGATCAAAGCGCATACATAAAGACTGTACTTGATAAGTTTAATATGAGTGATTGTAAGCAAATCAGTGCACCACTTCCAATTAAATTAAACTATGAACTTTTAAATTCTGATGAAAAATGTGATGCACCTTGTAGAAGTTTAATAGGATGTTTAATGTATATCATGTTATGCACTAGACCGGATTTAAGTGCAGCGGTAAATATTTTGAGTCGTTATGCAAACAAAAATAACAAAGAACTTTGGGAAAATTTGAAAATGATACTTCGGTATCTGAAAGGGTCATCTGATATTAAATTGACATATGTTAAAAATGATTATAAAGACTTTTTGAGTGGATACGTTGACTCCGATTGGGGAGGTGGTAGTGGTACAAATCGAAGAAGTACTACAGGTTATGTATTTAAGTTGTATGAAAAATGTACGATCTGTTGGAACACAAAGTAACAATCATCGGTAGCTAGTTCCACAGCAGCAGCCGAATATATGGCTCTGTATGAGGGTGTAAAAGAAGCACTTTGGTTAAAGTCATTAGCAACAAGTATTAATATAATTATATCGGATCCAATTGTGATTTACGAGGATAATACTGGTTGTATGTGCATTGCGAATAATCCTACAAGTCATAAGCGATCGAAACATATAGATATTAAGTATCATTTTTCACGAGAACAAATTGAAGAAAAAGTAATAATATTGAATTTCATTCCCACAGAAAATCAAATTGCAGATATACTGAGAGTTCAGAGTCGGATTGGGCCTGGAGTGACTCCATTGATATATATATATTTCTAAAAAAAAAAAAAAAAAAAAAAAAAAGAAAAAAAAAATAATACTGTATGTACTTGATATGGTCTGATTGGGTTTTCTGGGTTTTCCCAATTCATTGCAACAAATGTTGAACCATTTGTATTTGCCCCAGAAGTAGAGTCAGTGCGAGGAAGGTCAGTCGAAAAATTTAGTTGATAAGATGAACTATAAATATATTACTGATAATTAATGTTAAATTTAGATTTTACACAGTTAATACACATTCATTGAAAGCAGAGTCGATTCATTTTTGAGGAGGCGTATTGGATTATTTTCTCTCTTTTGAATACTCAGAAGTTTTTCCTTCTAGCATATAAGTTACAAAAACGAATCGACGCCGAGAGTCTCGCCAGAGTACCATTAGATAAACAATGATTTCATATGTATATAGAACAGAGCTCTTTGTCTTTAGGTGACGTTTTTGGTTTCGTCTTTGTGAATAGTCTTCAGTCTCCTGGAGCAATCAGGAGAGTAAAGACGGTCCTTCCTCGTACATCAAATTAATAAATTAAAAGGGATAAGTTTAATTCACTGCGTTTTACTTTTATTTATCTACCCATTTCCAATAGTACTACAATATAGTATATAGAGTATTTTCCCGAAACTACAGAGATTTAAATTATTGTAATATCATTAAAGAAATTTTTTTCACCAATTTTTAAAATACACCTGTGAGATTTATTATATATACAACATTATTTAGAATACCAAAATTATGAAATTCTTTTTCGAAAATCATCGGTTGGTGCGAAATTGGTTTAGTCAAGTGTATCGACTGAGCACTGGCCAGAAAAGCATAGGACTACATATTTCCAGACTTGTGGTCGGGAGATTAACCGAATCAATTAAACCAGTTTGTTTCGCACTTATCCGGCTCGAGGGACCAGAATGTGTCGCGGATCCGGCTCGAAGGACCAAAATGTGTATGCGAAGCGAGTCGAGCTTTTTCGACCCGCGATTGCGTTCGCTCGTTAGCGAATTTATGCCGCGGATGAGGATTCTACGGAATGCCTCGTGATCTGGCTCGAGGTATCAATGTTACGGTTGATACTGAGCCGAATTGCAATCTCCCACTGTTCCGTCGGTGGTTACTGCCCGATCGGCCGCGTCGTGGTCGTGAAGATTGACGAAGTGCCCGAATGATTCTGTCCGATTGACTCCGGATGAACGACTCGAACGATTCGAACGACTCCGGATGAACGACTCGAACGATTCGAACGACTCCGTGTGAACTCGAGAGAGTGTCCGATTCACTGACTGCCCGAATGCACGACCCCGTATCACCGACTATAATGTACTCGAGAGCTAGAGCTAGAGCGAGAGAGAGAGAGAGAGAGCGCGCGTGTGAGTGTTCGCGCCCCGACTGGTCGCGTTGTTTTATGCAGGTTACCCCCACTTGAGATTCCTGAAGGAACCTCACCTCCACGCCGGGATGCACTGATTGGTTTTTCTCGAATATTACGATTTCCCAATCAGTGTCCTCTAAACATTTTGTCACCACCCTCTCGTATCGTCCTACACGGGCCTTGCCTAGGAGAGGCGGGTGTCGCGTAGTTGCGTGGTCGGGAGGTCCCCTGGGGCCTGAGATATCATCCCAGCGACGGTTGGGACTAAACTTTCCCAAGACCCGTTAAAATTCTTAAGTTTTATGATGGGGTTGTTTTCCGGGCCTTTCGGGTTTACGACGCCTCGCGGTCATTAAGAAGACGGAAGACACTGCACAGATGATCGGCAGATGGAAAAAAGGTTTCCGTCTCTTTAGATGAACCTCGCTTGTCCGCGCCATAAACCTTCGCGAAAGCGGTCTACGGGAGGTCCTACGGAACGGAACAAGTTTATTACAAAAGATAAAAGGTAACATTTTCTATTATTCCAAACATGACTAGACATATAAGTCAACATAATAAAAAACAGGGAGAATGTGAATGTGATTGTTATTATTGGGTATGGGCCTTGAGAAATGAAAGAAAGTGAGGAGAGTTCGTCGGAGCGTGTGCAGTTTCAAATGTTATTCTTTTGATTAGAATACGTAATTTCTGTTCACAATTTCGTTACTGTGAAAAATCATATCTTGCGGTTCTTCTTGAAGTTCTTTCGTTTCTTCATTTACGTTTCTTCTTTCTTCCTCCTGAGAGCCTAATAAAAATTGTGTGACATGTATCGGGGTGCATCGTTCTCCTATAACCGTACTTATAATGTCTAGTTAATCATGTTCAAGCTTTCTCGTGTCTGATTGAATGGAATGAGCATTTTTATATAATAATCCTTCCATTCCGAAAAGCGATGAAACGTATAAAAGAGCCTTAGAAATAGTAAGGAATTTAAAATTAGTTAATGACAGTGTAAGACGAGGCTTGAAGTTTATCACGGAATGTAATAGCTTATTATATATAACGAAAAATGAATATAATAAACAATTTATTTTACAAGTATTAGAAGATTATCGGTGACGTCATCCAGATGCCAGCAAATCAATCTGAATAAAAGCCGTATATTGACCAGTATGTAACATTTTATAAGATATTTCAATTAATTTTATTATAACGTATAATTTTAAATTAAGTCACGATAATATTATATACATGTAAGATTACATTTTCATTATAAAAAATATTTAGTACCGCCTCTAAAACAGTGGTACACATTTATATTAAAATTAACGTACATAATAGAAATTTCAAATCTTTGAACCCGATGCGACACGGGTTACCGTTATCCAGTCGCTTTGAAATTTTACGTACATTATTTTTTCACCCTCAGAAATCATTTTTGTTGTTACATAGCATATTATAAACAAAAAAAATCAATCATAAAAAATGTTTACCTTGAATGAATATCTAATAAGAAAATACGTACAACTCTAAAAATCCTCCACGGTATGATACTTCTTAAAACATTCCGGCAGAAGCTACTTTACCTTTCGCGCATTCTCACTTCGTTTCGCTTCGAATTTTATGTTTATGTATGAGCTTGGAGTCGAAGAGGTGTTTCAACTGATCTAGATTTTCCACGCATTTTGTAGTCCGGTAATTCGACAATTTGTAAAACTGCTTCTGCTATATTTATACCGTAATCAACATAAGTCTCCCTTTTTCAACTGTGAATAGCTTTATGCATAATGTAGGTATTGAACAGAGCCATATCTGACATGCAAAAGAAAAGTTTTCGGTATCCTTCGATGACTTTTTTCATGATTCGGAAACAGGCAAACAACTGATCTTGATGATCAACTGCACCCATAACCTTGTTATATTCCAGGATACATTTAGGCTTCATTACTTTCTGTAATTCTTTGTTTGATTACTCGACCATCTCTGCAGTTTCGTGTTTCATTGATATCATATACACGTCGCGCTTGTCCTTCCACCTCACAGCTATCAAATTATTGCAACATCTTCATATACATTCGCCTTTCTTCAAAATATGCTTTTGATTGGCGTTTGGCATATTTTTCCTGTTCTTGCGCACTGTCTCGATTACGTTTGCCTTTTTCTGGTGTAATTTTTAAAAACAGATTTGGCGAAGAGTACCAGTTATCCAGAGACAAAGTATATTCCTTGTTTATTATAAATTTTGACAGCTCTATCACAACGTTCTCTAACGCACTATCATTTCGATCAATTTTGTACTGGCCAGTATATATTTTAAATCCGTGACAGAAACCGGTACTTGCCTCGTACAATTTGTAAATTTTTAATACAAATCAGGCTCTTTTGGATGGATTGAATTGTTTGTACGCTAAACGCTCTTTATATTTCATTAAGGATTCGTCTATACTGACATATTCATTGGGTGTGTAAATTTCTTTAAATTTTTCATTCCAAAGGTTGATGATAGCTTTTATCTTTAGAAGTCGGTGATTACTATCAGCAGTTTCATTATCAGAGAAATGTAAAAATCTCGAAATTTGCCGAAATCTCTTAAAAGGCAACGTTTGTCTAAATATTGGCGTTTCTACTACAGCTCTTCTAGTTCAATACAGTTAAATATTTGATTTTTTTCACTTGACCTATCAAAATTCACAGTGCATAATGGGCCTTTATTTCATCTAAGATAACAGAATACCAAGTGTCGTCCACATGCCGTCTTTTCGCTCGTCGTGAATTGTCTGATGTGCGAAGCGATTTGTTTTCATGGTCAGCATTTCCCGAAACTTGTTATCAAATGTAATAAAAAATAGGTCTAACATTGTTGGATTCTCGCTTAAATTATTTAAAATAGACGCTTTTATTCCATGATGTTCAGAATACTTCCAAACTATTGGTGTGTTTTTTACTTTCTGGCAAATCCATGATTGCCGTATCTTTCTCTTCACTACTCCCAACTATAATCATACGCCTTACAAGCTTTGTGATTGGCGCAAACACGTTACTATCACTGGATTCGTTATCATTGCTTTTATCTAACACTTTTGTATTTTGCATTTTGTAGGGATTTCTTAAATTTTAATAACTAAACTGCTTTGTAACAACAATTATAAGAATCGCGACTAACTCTCGTTCGCGAGCCTGGCTCGTGATATTCATTTTTGATAAGCGATGGTAATATACAACGAATTTGTACAAGAAAACTGTTGTGGAAAAGACCAAGAATCTTTTTTTCAGGTTTAACGTCGCATCGACCTTCATGTCATTAGCGACGGTTTATTGTCCTGTTTCTTGTTTTTATTTCTTGGTAGATGTTGGTTTCCTTTAGGAATTTTACGACGGGTAGTATCTTGTATTTTTGTCTTGATATTTCGTATTTTCTGCATTCGAAAAGGACGTGGTTGGTCGACATAGTTTGGTTGCACGTGTTGCAAAAGGGTGGTTCTGTTCGTTTGATTAATCTTTTTTTAATGTTATTAGAGCAGAGATCTTGAAATTCAAGTCGCTAATTTTATTGGGTTGATATGGCTTTCTTCTGATGTTATAGATAGCGGTCTCTTATTCTCCGTTTTGTTTGTGTTGGATTCTTCTGTCTCTATTTCCATTGTATTTGTCCTGCCTTCTTGATATTCGACAATACGTTGACCGATATGAATATATCATTGATGATTGATACGTTAATGCGGGGGGGAGGGGATTTATATTCGGATCGGTTTGGGAACCGTTTTCGTTCGTGTTTGTATTGTTAGGACATTGCTTATAGCTTGATTGATTACAATTGAAGCAGATCTGTTTCTCTGAAGTGGTGAATATTCAGAGACTTGTTATAAACAAGTTTGTAGACTTGTCTTCTTCTGAAACTTAATATGTTTGCAAAATCTGGGTCTGTGATTACTGCTTTCAAGTACAGTGACTCGCATTAATATTCGGACACGATATTATTATAAAAATTATTACTCCCTTTTATTACTTATGATAGTATTATTGAATCAATAGTTTTCTCATATAATAAAGCACTTCTTATAGTTAGTAGAAACATAAATTTTTTGTTTATTTATTGCGCATATTCTTTTGTATAATAAGCAAATCTGTTTGTCAGTAGAGGCACAAATTCTGTGTAGGGTATCGTCAAAATTAATTAAGAATGTGCTTGGAAATTTGTTCAGGACGTCGATATCGACGTATACTTGACGTCTGAAGCTGCACAAATTCAGGGTCAGATATCTCTGCTCTCAGGTCGGTTATTCTTGAGCAGAGTTTGATGTTATTGGTTCTAAATGCATTTTCAATTACTGAATTTGTTATGATCGATGCTACATTTGACAGCTCGATACGTTGGGTCGGCGAAATCATAGGACGGATTTCAATATTTGTGTTGCTGATGGTAATTGATTTAAATATTGCTGTTATGTTGCTGACAGTTTCTTTGTTATCTAGGTATGTGCATACCCTACCGTTTGAAATTCTCGATATGTATTTGATAGATCTGGGGCCTATTATCTTTCCTATGGCTAATGCATAGTCCCTGACGGTAATACCATCTACAGCATGCAGTATTATGGCTTGGTCCTTGGTTGCGGCGTATTCTCGTTCGGCATTTTCGTAGGAGGTGACTGATATAGTTTTGTTGTTGGCTCGGTTTCTTGGACTATTAGGGAGTTGGGAAGGATTCCTGTAGTCAGGATCTCATCCCAGATCTGGTCGCTCTACATTTGTATCTTGATACTGTAGGAAATGAATCGGCAAATTTATTATTCTGAGTCGAAGTTTTAAATTGTTTATTTCACAAAGGCTCGGCTCGAATAAACATCGTAATGTATTAAACAATCTTCTTATCGATCGCATCTCACAGCTAACACGATTCATTCTACAGTTCGGCCAATCCTGAACTGTAGAATGACCATCCATGGTCACCAAAGAATCACAACTTTATTTCCAAGAGTTAGATCTTAAAAAATATACAATTCATATTACACAAAACGTAAATAAGAAATAATAAAAATAAGTCTTACGGAATGCAACAAATACGCATACAAACACACACAAACTTAAACTTATTCACAATGCGGTATCGTTTTAGTTTTCGAACAATCTGACACAATGCTTCATTTCAAACTCTGTCAAATTTCGAATCACTTCTTCAGATCTTGTCGATCTACAAGCAAACAGTCTAACGAATTTGGTATAAACCCATCCACTACTGCCAAAACATATATAAAACCTTTTCCACACTTCTCCGTAATGATCCACATGAATTGTATGAAATGGTAGGTCACCTTTAGGTAAACTATGCAAAAACCTCTCCTGTCTACCACTAATTAGCTAAAATTCAATACATTTCAAACAATTGTTAATATATTGTTTAATCTTTTGTCGCATTTCCGGAAACCAATATATTTGTCTTATGTCATCGATGACTTTGTCAATACCTACATGTCCCAAATTGTCATGAGCCTAATAATTTATATATACTTATATATTATTTAATTTATATATATTTATATAATTGTCATTAGCCTAATAATATTATTTTCTAAACACGCGGGTACGTAAAATAACAATTTATCATTATTAATTTTTCTATTTTCCTATAAACTAACCGTCCCTTAATTCATAATGTTTTTTCTCGCTTGTTTCCAATCTATTTCTTAATCCACGAATCGTATGGTCTTGATATTGTTTAATTGACAATGTCTCTTCTAAAGTATTAGGTTCCAATACTGCGTCAAGATATCTTAGCTCGCAACTCATTTGAGTCGCTCGAACGTCCCGGTGAAATGTCGGGACGCACATTGCTGTTGTTAATCCTGAGCTCCTTAAACCGGTGGAACACGCAAACGTTCGTGAGTAATATCCTATCACTAAGCTTGTTCGACCACGGACCGTAAGTCCACAATGTTGAATCCTTCGGCGATGATGGATCGTACACGTGATTTCTTCTGCATCCCTGCCTCGATGATGAAATGCTTTCTGGCAATGAATATGGGTTTGAGATTTTTCGAACATTTCTTGCATAATCTTCATTTCAATCTTCATTTTAATCTTCATTTTAATCATTTTTGTTCCTACAGCTTGTTTACTTCTGAAAAAATACAAACATGCAAAATATATAGACATGTGCTAGAAAAGAACTATGTATTGCGTAGCAGTTTTTAAAAAATGCGGATCTATCAGGGACGGTGGTGGATTGTTGTTATACTAATTGACCGCGAACTAATTCGTAGCACACGATCCATTTTTTTATTCGATTGGATTTCACACCTCGTACCCAATTCATAATCGATTCGATTTCATCAAAATTCAATTCATGGCCGATATAGGTGTACTCTATTATTATCACTTTTCTTTTACTCATTATATCATTACCAAGTGTATTCAGAGTTAATAGTACATATATTTATTAAAAGGACAACCAATAGTAGTAGTAGTAGTAATAGTTGTAATCTAAAATTGTTGAAAAAGTAACTGTAGCCTCGGACAAAAATTAATTTATACTTTACTTGGGACTGAAGTTCGAAATTATCAGATTTCATTGCGCCGGTTTCTTAAGCGCGCACAGGCGGTAATATAAACTGTAACTTATAAATACACACCGCGATACACACCCATTATCGCCGGTGTCGTTAGAGCACACCAGCGGTAGCATACAATGTAAAACGCGATAAATGACCGTCTTTAATTGGTGGAGAGGATCACATCAAAAAGGTATATACGCGGACGATATTCAGTCGCGGTCTGTTAGTTGAAATTGGGCGATCAGTCGTTCGTGCATAACGTACATATATCTTCTTTAAAATAAAAATTATAATAAAAGTTTTAGTAAAACTTTGTACAGTAAATAAATAATCCAAGCCATAATCCCAATAAAAATAAATAATTAAATAATGAATTTTTAAAAACAAAGTTACAATTTTCTTCCTCTGTCATAATTCTTCGTCATCCTTATTATACAATAAATAATCATCTTTTCAAAAAATTTGTGTTTCCTTCTCCTCTAACATAACCCAGCTTCATCCCTTCCATGTGTTATTCATTTCTGTTCGGGGCTGGAACTATCCCAGAATGGGAGACTGTTAGTCGGAATGGTTGAACCTAAATAAACGATTAAATACATGTAAACACATCGAGTCTTTATTACAGAATCGCAGACGCGATCAACAAATAAATGGTTTTAAGTATATACTTGATGAGAAAAATTCTCGGTCTACGTGGATGGCACAAGGTGGAAAAAAACAATTGGTCCCAAATGGTAGTCGCTACTTTAGCATAAACGAAGTACATATAGGGGTGGGGGAGGATACTGGCCTAATTATTGGCACACGTGTATTGTGCTGTGATCAGCGAATTATGCCTCGTATTTGCATGTTACTTGCGCGGTTTTATTCAGTAATTTACGTATATTAGCCGTGGCGTAATAATACAGAGTTAATAAGTAAGGTAAGAAATTTATTATGCTTGATTACCAATGAACGACTGTTTTATTTCTCTTTATACCTTTTGTCATTGTGGCGTACGTGATCGAATGCATGTACAATTATAACGGCGTACATGATAGCGCAGGTAAAAGGGATCGGATGTCCGAAAGATAGGCTGATCGAATGCGTCTCAGGTGGTCTCGCCTGGCACTCTACCCGAACGAATTTTCCTGCGTCATGAATCGAATTCCCGAATATCATGCATTATGTCGGGTGATCTGCCTTGGAGCCTGTAAAATCCCGGAGTTGGCCTCATTTTCCAGCTTAACCACCGGTCAAAACGGGAACAACGTCAAAGCATTTTTGTTTCATATTTAAAGTGCCTTATCATTTCGTCCACACAAAATTTCACTTTTTTGCATAAATAACAAATGAATCGAACGATTTATTTCATTTCTTCATGTATTACGTCAAAAATACTACCATATTGTGACGTGTATTCATTTTCCATGTATATGAACAAATATGTGTTCATCCTCAGAAATATTGAGGTTCCTTATCATTTTGTCCGCCAGAGTATTTGTAGGATTGGGATGGGCGTATTCGAAGTATAACTTTAATGACGAAATAATTTAATAAAAATGTAAAAATGTAAAGATATAAAAATGGTACAATGGTCATGTGTACATTCACGATCGAAACTGATACATATCTGCGGTGTCTCCGCGATCTTCTTTTATTTCTTCCTGGACACGTTCCTGGAATGCTGGAGAATGATCGCGACGTTCTGTTTCTTTCGGTTCAATATTTCGGAAGCTCTCGATCCTCCGGGATGCTTCGTTGCAGCATCGGTATCGCCGGTCTCGTTAGCCAATATCAGCCGATTACGATGCATCTGAAACAATAGTGTAAGAATGCCCGTAAGGATGCCAAATGAAAGGTAACGTAATGACCTTTGAGGTCCATTTATACAAACGTCACCGCGGGTACATCGTAAAACTCACACCAACAGATCAGTACGGTCCACAGACATGGCCTCGCCGTAAGACGGCCGGGCTGACGGAAAAGTGTTGTTCTGAACTACATCTGACCGTTACCAGACCGGATGACGAGGTCCTAACCTCGCTATTAAACTAAAAGAAGAATGGATTCTACTCAGCTACATCGGAAGCTAGGCTAATCCTCTCGACTTGTTTTTATAGTTGTTGACAATCGACGACTATAATTCCGTATCGGTACACGGCTGGCGACGTTTTCATCAGCGAAGTTTGCTGTACACGTGAAAATAGTAAAAGAATAAAGTCATTTCCAGGCTTATAAACATCAGGGAAGATATTTCTCACCTAAATATTAGATATTTCTCACATCTGAAAGCGGACAGTTCGAATGGATATTTGATCGCCGACCGTGTGTCGCTGCAAGGCATTCCTGTTTCTTATAAGTTTCTTGATAAACTATTTTTCGCTTGTAGACATTTAAATTACAGACAGGCTGTGGATATTATTTCTCACAAACCAGGTATGTATTGTGAAAGGGATGACTGATATGCTATTTTTGAATGTATTACTTTGCGAATGGAATGGAGCCGTTCTTCATTGAATAAGAATTTCATTGGCAGAAGTTGACGTTCCCATTACGACAGTTCTAGGTACTAAGTATTTTTTTACAATAGCAGTTAATGGTTGCTGTATCATATGATTCTAGGTAACTCATATTTAACAGACAGTTATTTTTATATTTTTAGGTCAATAACTCGCAGGGTACCTTATCACTTTAACAGCTATCCTAACAGCTACCTGCGATGAATGCTCAGTCAAGTGTTTTAGTGCATTGTATAATAATTAAATGTAGAGCTCGAAATGTCGACTAAAAACGCCAATGCCGCGACATTTTGAAGTCGGAAACGATTGTCCTCGTTACTGCAACATGGCTACTTTGGGGTACTGCCGATCTTACGATAATTTCTTATGTTTATTCTCAATTGATCTAATATATTCAAGATATATAACAGAATGCTTCAGGAAACATAGTGTCACAGAACGAAAACCATTTTATTTGACTAGTTCCCTTCACCTGTAATTTTCACAACCGAATCAGAAGTTTAACATCCTAAGATTTATAAAATGCGGAAACTAGCTTCTTAAATTTCTAATAATGGTTTGACGTCATTTTGCCCTATGAATCAGGTTGCAAATAAAGACGAAAAAGATACAAAAATCATGCTTTCCAAAACAAAAGAATAAACTATTATATCTATAAAACTCGACAAAATTACAGAAAAATAATAAATAATCCACTGCCTAGATACATTTACGTCTTGTTTTAAGTTTTCATGTCTTTTTTTATGTGTGCGTTGTGATTACAGAGCCCTCTTATGACAAACTGCGTATTGCATTTAACGTTAATTTCTTGGTCTGTGAAATGTATGGACACTGCACGTAATTTTCTTTCCTTTTTTAAAATAATATTGCAAGTACTGAAACATGTATAATAAGTTATGATACATAAAGCTCATACAATTTTCGAAGTATAGTATTTACCTAGAACTGATTACATCAAATTAGATCTAATTAGATCAGTGCACAGAAATCGACACACGGTAACTAGATGAGTGATCAGAAATTGGCACATGGTAATTAGAAAAGGCTCAGTTACTGGCACATAGTAATTAACTTTTCATTTTTTAAGAGCGCAGTAATTCGATCGAAAACTGATTTTTATATTAGATTTTGGTGATTATTTTGTGTTCTTTATATATTTCGGTTATCATAAAATTTGTATTTATATTATATAATAGACATCAATGTTAGAGGTGTGCGAGTACGGATCAGGACGGGATCTTGAAACTTTCAAGTTTTCCGAAAATGTTTAGGACTTCTTAAAATACTTCAGATTACATCTTTTTTTTAATACGGTCCTAGTTAAAAATTTTTGATTTCCATTGTTGCAGTTTATTTTGCAAAATTTTATATTTTTTAACAAACCAGAAAAGTAAGATATGTATAGTTTGATTTAAAATTCTCTACGTATGACAGTATGTAATAGCTTGGTTCTCTCGATTGCAACGATATTTCCAATTGTTGAAAACATCTTTTCGCTAGTCAATTTTGTACTAGGTACGGCGATGTGTCGTTTTGTAATAATTGGTAGCATAGAAAATCGAATGTTTTCAGGAATCTTGAATATTGTCGTCCCGATCTCGTCCCGACCCGATACACATCTTCTCATCCCGTTCCAAGCATCGGGTTTCGGGAAATCTCGAGTTCACGCACACCACTAATCAACATATATTTTAAATATTTTAAGAATTGCGATAAGGGTTAAGAAAACCATTTAATTTGTCGAAAACTTAGGACGACACTTTAATGAACACTGTTGCGCACGGCACGAAATAACCGCCGGAAGTCGTGAGGAGACGACAACGATTTATTTGTTGGACTCCGCAGTCCTCGTTTACAATTCTTAGAGCACGAATTTGTTACGAAGTGAAGCACGGCTTCACTGAGACTATGAAATGGAAGCACGGCTTCGTATGGGCGCATGGGCGCTGAATAATACTGGTCTATAAGCGATAACGTTGTCTACCAAAAATCCCCCGTTATCAAATTTGCGGCAGTATATATAGACACCTGGCCGATGTTCAAGGAGAAGCATCGTCAGGCGTCGAAGGCCGGGTCATTGCCTCCTAAGGCAAAACGCCGCGTGTTTACAATGGCCGAGGCGAGCGTCTGACGGTCGGGCCAACGCACGTCGATCGTGTTATTGTCTTGCCGCCTCGCCGTTTATTCGAGAAAAACGGCGAGACGGCGTACATCGAATGTCGAACGTGCGTTGACCCGCGGTCCGCGATTCGGCCGGAACAAACACAGTAAATAACCCACTTACCCTAGTAAATAAATATAGAAAAGAAAGAATATTGCACCGAGTGGCAGACCAAAAAAATTAACAGTACAAAAACATGAAATTCTTAGGATTATTAAAAAGAAGCCAGATATAAGTGCGTCTGAGATTGTATCAAAAGTCCAGGAACGAAATAAAAATCAAATGCATACAAGAACGATTCAGATTACATTGGGCAGGATTTAAAAGCAAAATTGTGAGGAAGCAACCGTACATCAGTGAAGTGAATAAAACAAAGAGAGTGGAATTTGCGAAGCAAATCTCTCTCTGAGTCGGAGAATTAGTGTTTATAGACGAAATAATGGGTAAACACTTGAATTTTGACATATGAAAGGAAAATTAGCAAAAAAGTGCGGGTTAATTAGGAATGGGAATGACATACTATTTTTAATGGGATAACGATTCGAAACTTGCGGCTGATATGGTACGTCAATGACTTTTATGTAATACTATATGACTCCTATCGAGATCCATCCATGTAAATCGAGGATTGAAATTATCGAGCATGCAGCATTGTTAGTAGGCGTAGCCTCGCGTTACACTTGCGTCTACTTGAACATACTCGAACGACAGTGCTTGACAAGACATTCTGCAAGTCAGACGTTTGTTTCATGTCACCACACTCCTATATATGTATTTGTTGTTTGTAAGGAATTTATATGTTACGACCAACCTGTTCACGAAAAAGGCTACGCAAGGAGTGAGGACAAGCGACGCATGTGCGAGAGTCCCGCACAGCGACGTGGCGTGTCTAGCGGGTGAAAAAGTTATAATGTTCAAAATTATAACGTTCACGCGGTGGACGCGCCACACCGCTGTGCGGGACTCTCTTTCTTCGTCACGACCTTTACAGCGTAATTGTATAGCTTTGGAAGTTGAGTTGAGAAAGTTGAGGAACCAACCTACAGTGGATTTTCCTTAGTTGGAAAAGTACTTGAGCGATTTATGGAATGCTCTTTAGAAATTGCGGTCTTTTGCGGACAATTCATCAAATCCTTATCGGTTAAGGATAAGGATCTGGCGAACATTTGAATTTCTCAAGGAATTATAATTACAAAGTAATTCAATTACAATGTAATTCGAAATTGAGATCGCCATTTAATTAAAATAGAAGGTGATTTGTAATTCAATAGGAGTATAATTACAAAATACTAAGTATTTCAATTACATTAATTACGAATTACAATGTACTTAATAAATAAATTAAAATATTATTAATAACTACGACGTAATTATTATTTATTGGACACGGTATACCGCATGAATAATAAATACTTAACAATTAAATGATAATTAATAAGTAACAATTGAAATCGTATTCGTAATTAATAAACAAATTTTATTATTTCAAATAATTTGTTTAAATCTATATAAATAATAAGTAATAATTTTTCTCTTTCATTTAAACTTTCAAACAACAAATAATTATACATACATATATATTATATTGTATTTCAATTACACTCGTGATTAAAATAATTCGTAATTGAATCAACATTCTAAATACATTCGAGAGGCCAATCATTCCCACGTTATCGCGACTGTGAACACTCTCCAAACTCTCACTCTTGAAATGTGATTGGTTTCTTGAAAATTCGTTCAATACCTTCTTGAGTGGTACCACTTATTACGTTTGCATAGGTCATTTTGCTTAGAACACGTAATTTTTGTTTGCATAAGTGCATGGTAGTTCTAGGTAGTTTTTCACTTACTACTGAGGGGGGTTGGGGGCTCCCCTTGACATGCCGAAAAAATTCAAAGTCGAACGAGTCACATGGATCGTAATCTAATCCGGGTTTGAATATGGGACAACAGGTACAAAATACATAATGCAAAGATGAAACATCCTTCTTTTTGTTTATTTTTAAATAAAATTTGCGTAAATGTGTTTGTAAGATTTTTCTGAATAAAATAAGAACAAACAAATTCTTTACCATAAATTATAATCAAGTAAGTATTAATATGAAAAGTATATTTATATTTTTTATAAAATTTGCAATTTTATAAGATATAATCTTACAAAAATTATATTGTATTTGATCTTAATTTAATCACAAAAACCTCACAATTACAGTGAGAAAAATCTTACAATTACCGTTAAGAAAAAATAAGAAATAAAAAAGTGTCGCATTGCATTATAATGCTATCCATCCTTTATTTGCTGTCTACTTTTGTGTTTGTCGAAGTTGTATTAATATTTTTATTAATAATAAGGTAAAATAACTGGAAAATGATTAAATTAATAGATTAATCATAAACACGTCATTCGGCGCAAACCGAGCCGCATTAGAGAGCAAACGAAAAATACGTCGACGTAGTATGCAGTGATTTAACCTAAAAATTTTTAACTTCTTAACAACAGATTGCTAACCTCAAAATATGTAATTAAATATAATTACTTAAAACAGTTTCAAAGTTTTGTTCATATTTACCAACTGATGAACAATGGCATTTTAAAATTTTTAAAAAGATTTGATCCATTTTGTATAACAGGCCACATGTTAGAGAATTTTTTCAGATTTTTCGATCGTAAAATGTGATCACAAAAAATAGAGAACGTAAAAACAAAACGGAAAGTTGCAAATTTTTCGGAAATGACACATCTTGTCTTCGCCATTTTAATTCTATCGGAGGATATTGCCAAAAGCAGCAATCTCTGATGTTGTCAGCAATCTCTGCCAGATTTTTTGTGGGGGTGAAACAATGTTATAAAAAATAAAAACCAAACTTTCGACATTTTCTCCATACTTAACTTGGTTAAGTATAATATTGTCCACTTAATAAGTATATTATGCAGTATTAAACGGTTTTACATTTAAAGAAACGATTACTTAACTAGGAACACGAAATTCAAGATATGAAACTATGATATGCGTGATATACAAAATCTTCGTTATGATTACAACGTCGTTGGTTGATGGAGCGAGCGAGATACGAGTCTTTTGAACGTTGTGCGAGCGCCGATGAGGCTAATTTTTTTTCATAAGTATTGCTCTTTCTCGATTTTTTTCAAAATTAAGTTCTTAATGTTTTAAATATATTTCGGATAAAGATATAGGCAAAAGTAATTTTTGAGCATTTTTTATTCCATCGTTTACCCGAATGTATATACTTCTTATTACAGTTTTATTTCACATTCTTTATATTAAATAGATACACGTGACTCCCATTAATATTCGGACACGATATTATTAGAAAAATTATTGCTCCCTTTTATTGTTTATGGCAGTATTATTGAATCGTTTTCTCATATAATAAAGCACTTCTTAAAGTAAGTAGAAAAATAAATTTTGTTTAGTTATTGCACATGTTCTTTTGTATAATAAGCGATAAACAAGATTGTGACAAAATTTAACGTCGCAAAAATATTCGGACACAACATTTTAGATGCCAGAGTAAAATATTGTATTACATTGACGACGCCGCTAACACATATTGTATATAAATAAATAAAAATTCGTTGTAAGAACTCGGTACCACAGAAATTATTGGTGATATCAGACGCTTTACTTGTGAAAATGGGATGAAAAGGAAGAAATACGTCTTTTGAAATCCGACAATTGGTTATTTATCACAAGGGAATGGGATCTTTTAACAATAAAGCAAAATTAATGGAAACAATCACGAAAATATGGTCACAAATTCCGACTGAGTTTTGTGTTCGATTAATTGAATTTATGCCACACAGATGCAATGCAATCCTCAAATCCAAGGGTTATCCAACATCTTATTAGACTGTTATGAAAACTACAGTCAATGATACATCGCTGTTTTTCATTAAAAGTGATTATATAACTTAAGCGGCGTATGTTTCTATGCATTCGTAGGTACCGAACAATTCTATCAGAAGCTTATACTATTTCTTTCGTCCTTTCCTAATTCAATGGGATCTCGATGTTGCGAGCCATCCTTGTCCTGCTCGCCTCTAGCGTACACATGTTCGTATCTATTGTCTCGAGTCGTCTGTAAGTCATTCCTCTGACGGCTTGATTCTTATCGTCGGAGACCCTAAACGAGAAAGCCACTTGAAGGTGCCATAAAATAGTATTCCCTACAATTGCTGTCAAGGACGGAAGGACTGTCCTGAAACTACGCTTATCGTAAACGAGAATTTCGAAGCATTGCACAGCATATGGTGTATCTCGACGTATTTCGTTTCTTTTTTATGAAACCATTTCTAAATAAACCATAGACCTTTCCTAATATATTAAAGAATTTTGTCAGCTTCTTCTTTGTTGAAAATTGTGGTTCAAAATAATGAGGAAGAAAAATAATTGATATGTTTCTTTTTCGCAGGAATAGAGAAAAGACTGTTCCTCAATACATAATCTATTGCAATCAGTGTTTTAAATTTGTCAGATTTTCTGGTAGGGTTTGATCGTATATTTTTTAGTCTATATACTTGGACTAAATGATATTAACGAAACTAAGAGAATCGTGAAAATAATATAAAATTTCGAGTTACTGCAGTAGCTGTGTGTGTGTGTGTGCAATGTAATTTAAGTTATAATTTTTTCCATAATTAAAATATTTAATCTTTTTAACTTACTTCTAATAAACGAATTTTATTATGTCTGACGGTGCATTATTTTTTTATACAATATTAATCGATCTCGTAGTAATATGACTGAAACTTTTGGATCGATTAAATATATGTACTACTCGATTAAAAACATCTAGCATTTAACATTTTCAACTATTTCATCATAAATACTGTACGATATTTTTGCAGTATAATTTATGCTGAAATTCATTTGCATCTTGTAATTGCGAAACAAATGACAACCTAGCAGAGTTGTACATTATTTAGATAATAAATTATAGAAACGTTACGAACAAAAGATACTTCTTCATCTTTATGCAATATTGGAGGGTCCTAATAAAATAAGTAACTTTATTCGATGTGTTTGAAATAAATAATTTTATTAGTCGAGAATTTGTCCGACAAATAAAAATACCACTTAATTATCAACACGTAACTACATTGTTCCAGAACAAAAACAAATCAATATTCATAGAATCGTTTTTCAAATAAAGATAGGAAAGTGTCGAATATGTGGATGCTTGGTCTCAAGTCTCCGATTATGCTCTCTAGTTTTCATTTCGGGATAATACAGTATCTAACAAAAAGATAGCATACTTTAAAACTAATGTAATTTTCATTTATGTAACATTACAACTAAAATACTGTTTCTATATAAATTTGCAAAATACCCCTATAAACATACACAAATGAAATAAAATTGCATTTCGCAAGTGTAAACAATTTTATTTAAAAAAAGAGAATTTTTATGGAAATACAGTCGGACAAAATGTTAGCACACTTAACTAAAAATTATGTATGTCAATAAATCAAGCAATAATATTGAATGCCTAATGTTTTGTGGCTTCATCTTTCCACTTATTAACAGTCGTCATTATCTACGAAGTTTCTTTATTAGTTTTTTGTTCTAATTGTTTCTTATCATCTTAAACACATTTTTATCATTCGGCAATCTTTTGAAATTATCTGCCATTTGCATAATGCATGGTTATGATTTTCGCAACAATTTTCAACGATATGATCTTGCTGATTAATCCTCGAGAAAAAAATTCGCGGCATCACCCTGTTGAAAAATATGTACAGGGTATTCCTGAAACTATATACAAGCGGTCACCGGGTTATTCTTCATAAAAAAGAAATGAAAAAGATATAGAGTGACTTCTTTTTTTTTTAGGATTTCGTTTTTGAGAAAACCAGGTTTTAAACCTTGCTTTGTACATACGCTTTTCCGGCTATAAGCGATGTACAGCGCTTAGCAAATTTTCAATCTCGATTTTCTCGAAAACTAAATCCTAAACGAAAAAATATTATTTTACACTTTTTTCATGTTTTTTTTTATTTGGAATTACATGGAGTCGCAACATAATTCTTAGTGAAATATGCCATCATTATTTTCCACCGTATTTCCATAAAAATTCTTTTTTTCTAAGTAAAATTGTTTAAACTGGCGTAACGTAATTTTATTTTATTTGTGTATGTTCATAACAGTAATTTACGAATCTGTGTAGTATTAGAATCTCGGTTATTACCTTAAATAAATCTAAATTACGTTAATTTTAAAGTGTGCTATCTATTCGTCCGGCACTGTAGCTCGTTGAGTTTCTTCTTCTTTGAGCTTCTTCACATGTCGCGAAGTAAAGATATTTTTCTACCAGAAAGTATCAGTGCACATTTCTTTTTACATCAATTTCCAATACATACATTTTTTATTCAAAGCGTATTTATTCGTGGCGTTGAATATAATTTTCATCTTTTATCTTTATCTTTATATGAAGGCTACGAATAGATTTGCGGATAACTTTTGCCAGAATTTTGAAGATTCAAACTTTTACATTCTTGAATATACCTTCATAAAGCAGAGATTGAAAACAATTATGACATCGGTTTCAGTTCGTGAAAGAATTATGGGGAATCCAAAAATTCTCATCAAACAGTTTCCATTGTTTAATGATGGAAATAAACAAAAAGCACAATACCGCGTATCCAATTAAATAATGATATTTTATTCGAAGTATGCACACGTGCTATTTTATGTCCTTTATATCCGTTTATGTAACTGCGACAGGCTGACTAGAACGCGCTGTTTGACCCATCAATTGAAACAAAAAACTCAACGCACACAAAATAACTGCCGAGTAGCGACGATGTCTTCGAGCACCAAGGAGAAATGTGATAATTGAATGCCGACATTTAAAATCGATATTATGTATATAGGTCCATAACTGTTAATTTTCAGTTCTGTATGATAGCCAGATAGGATTAGTATGTCACTTACTGTGCCCATTAAAGTGGCGTCTGAAGTTTTCGATAAATTATATGGTTTTCTATGTTGATGTCTTTTATGTTGTTGATGTCATATATGTTGATGTCTTTTACATAACTACTAATTTTATTATAATTGAAATATATAAGGAACATAAAATATTTAACAAAATATAAATAGTAGTTTTCGATCGAGTTACTGTGCCTTGTAAGAATGAAAAGTTTACTACTGCGTGCTATTTGAGCCGTTCAGTGCATACATCGATTAACTCCACTTTTTGAAAAATCTTAAATTTATGTGTCAAAGCACTTGCTATAGTCATAACTTTTTATATTTATAATAACTTCCCTGAATAATAAAAATTAACACCATTAAACGGCAACATTTTTTTGGCCATTGAAAAATAAGTAATTTATTTCAGAAGTCATTTTGATTAACTCCATACCCTAATGTAATCGTTGCTTTATTGTCATGCATCAACGCTTTGTTTTAAACAGCCGAAGATGCTTTCCCCCCTCTCAATAATATTGGTAATAAAATCGCATCGACAAACAGATTAAAAAAAAGCGCAACGCAAACGGTAGTTAGTATAACAGTGATCTCGCACGCTGAATGTTACTGTCTACTTCACCATTATTGCACGGCCTACATATTTTCTTGGTCTTTTCATCATTACTCCCAGATTGTTTTTAAAGAAATAAATATTATACCGTTATAACCAAGATGAGTGAGACTAATAACAACGTGGATGACGAAAACAGTGATGGTTCTTCAATACGATTTATTAACAGAAAGTGTGGTTCAAGAAGACGTTTATCGTTTTCCTCGGATTCATCTGATTGCAACAGTACAAATTTCGCAACAAACACGTTGATTGGGAGGAAAAGAAGTTGTAATCCTGATAAATGGACACGAAATTTACAAAAGCATAACAGAACAAAAGGTTTGGCATATAGGAATAGGGGAGGAAATTTAATACCTGCAAAAACATTTGTCGATATAAAATGCAGATGCCGCCAAAAGTGCAACCAAAAAATTTTTTCAAATGAGAGAGAGACTGCCATGAAGGCATTTTATAGATTACATAGTCAGCTTGACCAAAATATTTTCTTAAGAGGTTATATTAAAGTCAACGAAATAAAAAGAAGGCGCCCCACGAATGAAACTAAAGAACGAAGATCACATTCTTTTACATATTACTTTCGAAAAGACACACGTGATATTCCCGTTTGCAAAAAATATTTTAGAGACACTTATCAGGTGAGCGATGGGCAGATATACAAATGTTGTCCTAAAGAACAAGTTACATCTTTGATCTGCGCAAAGGCCATGTTGCAAGCAATAAAATAGATGACACAAGTGTTATAAAACATATAAAGTTATTTCCAGCCTACCGTAGTCACTACACTAGAGCTCATAATCCAAGACGACAATATTTAGATCCTGACTTAAATATTAAGAAGATGTATGAACTATACGTCACAGAATGTGAAAAGGAAAATGTAGTACCAGTGAAAGAAAAGTATTACTATAATGTGTTCTCTACAAAATTTAATTTACATTTTAATTTATACATTCAAATTTTGAAAAGGAAACTCACTTAGAAGAGGCTGAACGGGCTCGCAGTCAAATGGCTGCCGACCGAATGGCAACATCAGAAAAAGTTTTCTTATTTTCTTTCGACTTGGAAGAAGCTTTGGCCTTTCCCAAGCTGACCACATCCGTAGCTTATTATAAGCGTGATTTATATGTTTATAATTTCGGATGTCATGAATTCAGTAAAAATATAAGCCACATGTTTGTTTGGCCAGAAACTGAAGGATCTCGTGGGTCTCAAGAAATTTCATCTTGTCTAATAAAGTACATAAAGACTTACGCTACAAACTTTGAAAAAATAATAACATATTCGGATTCGTGTACCGGGCAAAACAGAAATATTAAAACTGTCTTAAGTTTATTGAAACTTGTTCAGAGTATGGAAATAAGAGCTGAGTCAATTGAAATGAAATTTTTGGTAAGTGGGCACAGATATTTGCCTAATGACTCAGATTTTGCCATTATTGAGTCACGTGCGAAAAAAAATCAAAACATTTTTTCACCAGATGATTGGTACAATATAATCAAAACATGTAAAAAGAAAGCTCCATTTCATCTAATCCAAATGACCCACCAAGATATTTTTTCAACAAAACCTTTAGAACAATCAATCATTAACAGAAAAGTAACCGTCACAGGCTTTCCAGTAAATTGGCTTAAAATACGCTGGATAAAATTAGAAAGGTCCAAACCCCATCTCATACAATTCAAATGTGATTATAATGAAGATACAGAATTTAAAGCCATTAATTTAAGAAAATCTGTATCAGGTAGACCGCAAAGTTTGAAAAATATATATCAGCCTTTATTATATCCTAAAGGCAGAGCTGTGACAAGGGAAAAATGGAGAGACATGATGGACCTGCTAAAATACATTCCTCCTGTTGAACATGATTACTATAAAAACTTGACAACAAATCGAAATGACGAATCCTCACATCCAGCTGATGAAGAAGACATTATTTATAATATTTCTGATGAATTAATTACAAATAATATAATATAACAGAACTGTGAACATTCATGTTTATGCAAAAGCTGTAATAAAAATATATAATAACTAACTTTTTCTGTAATAAAAAACTTAAAAATTTAAAGACTGAATTTAACTTTACTACTTTTTTTCAGTTGCCAAATTGATTAACTCCACCAGTCACATAAAAGCTGTAACATTACTGACGATTATTTTTTGGCTATTCTTTCTTATTAATTTTATACAGCGTCAGATGAAAGCTATATCTGTATTTATGCATTCTACATTATATGTGTGAATCTATATTATAACAGGAATTTTAGAAAACAATGTACATCGTTTCATCGCGTTTCTCAACTTCTTCTTTTATGGAGTTAAGCGATGTGTGCACTGAACGGCTCATTTACTGAGCCTTTTCTAGTTATCATCTGCACACTCATCTAATTACTATATGTCAATCTCTGTGCACTGATCTAATCACTATAAAGAGTGCTAGGTAAATACTAAAGTTCGAAAATTATATGAGCTTTGGGTATCATAATTTATTACACATGTTCAGTACAATCACGTATAGCGTATACACATTTCACGGACAAAAAAAGTAATCTTAAATGTAACACGTAGTTTGCTATAAGAGGGCTCAGTCTAGACTGTTTTTCTGCAATTTGGTAGAGTTTTTTGAATATAATAATTTATTTTTTTGTTTTGTGGAAAGCATGATTTTTGTATTTTTTTTATCTTTATTTGCAAAGTGATTAGTAAGTCTTTTAACAAAATCAGGAAAGAAGGAAATTCTGCGGCTGGAAGAAAAAACACTGAATGTCACATGTTTTCACTTTCGAGATGTTTGTCCTTTAAAGTTCTGGCCACCAATTCCTTTCTTGGTTTTCCATTTATTGAGCTTGTCGTATTTGCACAAAATGAAATTTCTTGAAATTGTAACATGTTGCGGTATTCTCTACAGTCACTGAATTATGCCGCGAGATCTAGGACGCTCGGAGCGTGGGCTGAGTCGAATGGTGCCGGCCCTGAGCAACGGCGAGTGCGCGTAGGGTATGTGCGTCGTGCCGAGCCGTGAGTCTGGGGAGTGGGGAATGCCTCGTTTCTGGCTGAGGAAGCGATCTGCCGAGAACGAGGATCACTGTCGCGTAGACCGTAGCGTTGGGTGTTTGGAAGAAATAAGTGTAACTGTGACAATTCGAGCCGAGATTAATTCATACGAAATGAAGGAAGATAGCCGCTAAAAACCATAGGGCAGCAGGCGAAATAATAAAGGACAGTGCTGGCAACAACTGGCAGCGACCGTTCCAAAGATATGTCAAGACTAGTGACCGGCCAGAAGCCGCATTCGTAACTGGGAATTTCTGATCGGTTTTTCGGTAAGTCTCATTATCAGTACGAATTTCTTCATTTACATTTCAATGGCTCGGACACCTTCTCTCGGATGGGCTAATTATTCGCCAGTGCGAATTATTACACGCCACGTGCGTTACGCATATGGCGTCTCGAGAAAGCTTGCGAAACTGGAAGCACGTGTCTTCCACGTGGGCAATCGGTTCTTGCGGATATATGGCGTCGCGGCCATATTTATTTATATTAATATTCGGACAACTTTTAAAACGCCATAACTTGCTTAGAACTGGACTGAACAACTTGAATTTTGTTATTGTTTAGAATGATTAAAGAAAATAATATATGACGAAATATATATAACGATGATTTAAGAAATGCATTTCGTAGATCTCGGTAATTTATATGCATGTTGAAAATTTCAGCGGAATCGGTTGACTTTGGTATAAGCGGTAAACAATTAAAGATCGCAAAAATCGCAGTTTTGTCCTGATTTTTAATATTTCTGTCCAATAATTGTGAGAAAGTTGCTGTTTTAAAATTTGTTTAATGCTCGTAACTATGACCTTGCGTTAACTGATTTCGATGAAATTTTCGGCATGCGTGTAACTTATCGAGATCTACAATTCCTAATATATTTTCTTTGCAATATGTAAGCTTATTTTCTAATAAAATGTCGCTTTATGGGCATGTCTTGTATTTATTTCTTTATTTCTAGATATCTGAAACTGTTTCTTAAGTTGTTTAATGTAAGTATTGTATAACATACTGTATAGCGTACCTGATTATACATTCACTTCAGATTGATCCTCTATAACTTGAGATATTATTTTATTGTCGTTAAGAATATGAAATCCTTTATCATTTCCATCATTTTTAATCACATTTTCTACATCGCACTCTACGCAGTGCGAAATGCACCTTGCGACATTATACATATAACTTTGTGATTACGGTTTGTTCGCTATCTGATCTTTCATGCAAAGATGAATTACTTTCACCCACTTTTAGAGGTTGTTATTCATTTTTATTCCTGTATTCGTGTTTGCTGCATCATCTTCTTTGCATTTTAATATGTTATCTTTATAATTTTTTTATGATATATACAGTAAATCTACCAATGTTATATTTACGAGACAAGAAATTAATTGTTTCTGAAGCGTCTATTAATTTCAAATTTTTCTTCAATACAAAGCACCACTCTTTTTCTCTTTTCGTTTGATTTGTGTGAAGACGTAATGAGAATATAGTTTCTGGACGAATCACATACATACAAGTAACTGAATTAAATCGTTACTTATCTTACATTCTATGCAGGAAGACTATGCTAGAATTTCTAACTAAGAAACAAAAACAGTGTGTTGTATAATGGGTATGTCGCGTAGACTGGAGTTGGATAAGAGGAGCATCGTTCCTGACATCCAATTGTTGGTAACGGGTTACTATGTTGGATAAACACAGTCCAGATAAACGGTGTTTTACTAGTTCTTGTACTAGTTGTTCTGTCATTAGTATTTATTTAAGATTGATGTCGTTTTTAAATCTCTATTTTATACGATTTTAAGATTTGTTTATAGTATGTATTTTTTTTTGTTGCAACTTGAATGTCCGAATTATATATAATATATATTATATATTATCAAATATTTCAAGATTTAATGAAAAGTATTTGTTTAATATAATGTTTTACATGTAGTGTATAAACAAGGATTCGGACATGGACAAACTAATCTAAATTGGAATCGAAATTGCGTAGGAACCGTATTTTATTAGGCTTCCCTCAATTTATTTTCTTTATTACATCACCGCCCAATGCTTCATCCTGTAGCAAATGATAAAATGTCATGGTTAATAGTAAATCAAAGACCTATGCATATAAACTGTGAATCGTTTAATAGAGTTCGATGATGTACCTGCGCTGTTGTCTGTTTTTGAGTTGAAGTAAATTACCTCTCAGATGTTATACCAACAGAACTTTTATGATTTTCATTATTTTTATCGGTTTCTTTGCTTTTGTTACATGCTCCACTGCCATTAGCTTTATCTGTTTTTTCCGCTTCTTCTTCATCGTTACTACTACTGACAATAACTATTATCTCGTCATTATTGAAGGGTTTTACCGGTCTATTAGCAAATAATGTTTGCATCTATAAAATAGCATGCGATTATCCAATCTGTCAAATCTGATAGTATATTATCATTTTTAAATGAGTTTGTTTGCAAGTATACATATACTTCTGTCTTTTCTTTTTGTGCTTCCTCCTTTCTCTTATCACAATAATTTTTAATTTCTTTCCTGATATTTCCAATATCTGCAGTTGTTTCTGTAGTTTCCAAACATAGCACAAGTTCTTTTATTTCACGACTATATGTAAGGAATTAATTGTAACAATACAATCGAGCTTATAATGGCAAATCAATATTTTGAAATATTACATTGTATATGCTTGACCTCTGTAGGTTATTAAAAGCGTTAGTGTTATTTTTGTTAACAAACTTACCTAATGCTTTATTTAGATCATTCACTGTTAGTATTGTTCATAGGTTTTTATTTTCAACCAAACTGGTGTCCTTTTAGTTTTGCTTGTATGTGGTTTCCACAAAACCTTAATTCTCCTAGTTAAAAAACCAAACACAAATTTTTCCTTCGAGCACCTTGTAGAATATCGCAATTTTTGTTTACCTCAGTATAGCTCATAATGTCAGTCGTATCCTGGAGTACTTACCGGAACTTCTTGTTTTACAGAATACAATTAATTCGTGAGAATTAGCAACTTTATCACAATATTTCTGTGCCAATCTAAAATACACATATTACTTGTATTCGTTAATATACTAATAGAATCTTACCTGGTCGAATCGAACCGTTCTTTATCTTTCAAGTAAATTACTTTCAATCGAATATACGGCAAGACCGGTTGCTTCGGATGATTTGACAATTGTTCCGCGGTACTAGGAATCAATTCATTTTCTATGCGTCGGTCGACGATATTAAAAACTGATTCTGATAGCAATCTATCATTGTTACTTTTTATATTTGTATCATTAAGGACCAGAGTGTCAAACACAAATGGTCTAACGGTTTTTAATTTCAATTTCTTCAACTTAAACTTATTACCGTTTACGCTAAGTATGACAATGTGTTTGGCCTTTGATTCGCCTTCGCATAAAGAAATCGCAATCTGTAAGTGCGTTTCTTAAGCAGTAGTTTCTTATTTTTCATGCATCATAATTAATAAATAAATCTAAAAATATACCTGTTTGAGAAATGTAGTATTGTCTTTTAGAGTTAAACACGTGTGTGATACAACATTCCTGTTCCCCTCCCCACACGACAAAGTCAACAAAAGAGGGAAGGTGGGCTTCCGAAGTATATCCACGTTTAAGACATGGTGCACGTTTTTTATGTAAAACAAACAAATTAAAGCATTTCACCTATGAATGAAAATCATGTGCAATAAAAAAAAATGGAAAGACCTCTCAATACATATATGGATCTCATAAGTTCACCTTAAAATCGTTCAACATCCGTATTAATTTATCATCGTTCATGCAGCTTAAACCAAAAATTGCAACATGGGTATTACCCATTTTTATCATCAGTGGAGGAATGATCATTTTAGGGGTTGCTGTCCATTTTCCAAAATAATTTATGAAACCAGACACAGACAACAAGTCCATTTGGCCCATTTATTCCACAACCTATAATTTTGATTATAATTACTAATGGCTGAATCAATGTTGAAAAATCACTGTACTTAAACTATTGATATTATATTTCTACTTGGATGGTCATTTTTCCCGTGAATGGAAAATATTAGCATGTCAATATTAAAATTTGGATCCTAAAAATTTACAGTTTTAAAAGTACAGTGTGGGAATGTTAATTCTGGCTCGCTCTTAAATTGGATGTTAATTGCTCTGATGAAAAAACAGTCATTAATATTTGTCGTACTTCAAATACCATCTTATATTGATATTATCATATCTTGCTAACCTGGGACCCATACAGTATTTATTTAACAATTCCATACATTTTAATTCATCAGAAGTTGTTGGTTTCGCATCGTGAAATAAATCTCCACAATGAAATATAAGGTCTACATTTTTTTCCTTGCTACATTGAAGTATTTCTTCAAAAGTATTAATGCTCTCATCCGATGACTCTCCTGCTTGTATAAATTAATTATTTGCAGTATATATGTGCGTGTGTTGCTGTCAACGGTCATGATGCTACCACTGAGTAACCACATCAATGGCCTTGCCATTTTTTAATTACTGTAATGTCTCCAGTTACATTTCGAAATATGTATTCTTCGATGCATTCTCGGCATCGACTAGCGTTTGATGTTTCCAGGATTACAGAACCATATCCTTCACAATGACAATCTGCCTCACTTCTGTGGTTTCCTGCGATGGTATGCCAGCAGCCTTCAGGAAATAATTCTCTTTCTTCTGCTGCCACTCGAGACCAACATTTTTCACACAATTTGTATTCTTCAGCTTCAAACACGAGTTGCATTTTCCGTATACATTGGCATATTAAGAGATCCTCGTGCACCTCTGGATAATCAGCGGGATTTACTTCATCCTGAAAGTGATTCCAATTTTTAATTTGTGTCGGACGAACTATCGAAGACGAAGGAGTGTTTTAATTTATCCTGATGTTTCGCGATTAGGTGTCCGGTCGCATCTGTTTTTAAAATTGCATTATTTATATCCGACATCTGCTATCTCGTATGGCCCGATGTAACGTGGATCGAATTTACTTGTTTCAGGTTCTTTTTACACATGGACGTATTACTCCACCATAAGTTATGTCGGATTAGCTCACTTATCGTAATTCCCGAAGATTAATTCGTGGGCTGTGAAATTCGTAGCTTCGTGGACGGAGGTATTTATATGAAATCATGGCAAATGGTAAGTAGAGGTCCCATTCTTCATATGACTCGATGTATTGTTTTAGATGTTCTGTTAATACAATATATGGCTCCTTTTTAACGATCCATCTCGGCAACATGTAGCATTAGTTTCCCAAGAAACTCGTGTTTTCATCTATCGAAATGAATTTTGGTGTCTCACGTATTGCAATGAAATGACTCGCGGACGCGTCAGCTATTATCATGGCTTTAATATCTGATAAAGCAACTGCTAACCAATACTTTTTTAAATTGTCTCGCATAGTTAAAATGTAGTGATTTCCATTGATTGTTTTTGGAAGTAGTCCAAATGTGTCGATGGCAAGTTCGTCAAAAGGTTCCAGAGATGTGTCCGTAATAATCACGGGTTGACGGGTTTTGTTCTGATAAGTGAACGAATGAATTCTTGTGAATCTTTTCTCATTTCGGGGCAGTGATATTTTTCTTTTAACCCTTTCGGTACGGAGGACCTGGCCGCGGTTATACATTCGTGGAACGAGGAAGTTTTTCGCAAGAGTGGTTGCACTGTCCGACAGCGTAAACCGCGAAAACATGTTTTGCGGCATTCATAGAAATCTCGAGCGTGATTGACACTAAACTTTTCATTCGGACCGCGACATCGGTGACTGACGCGGAATTTAACGTGTTTGAAAAACATTTCTAAAATGTTTATACTGCTTTGTCGTAACCTAAACCAATCCTCGGCAGAAAACCGATTTCGACGGTATCTTATCTCGCGGATCAGACGGAAGGACAGACAAAACAGGCATGGCGCTTAACGTTTTAAAATCATATCTTTTTCTTTACAGTACATTAATTAAAGTAAATGGCATTGATATAAATAATATGGTCCAATATTACAAAATTAAAATAAATAACAAAATTAATAGTGTAACATAATAAATAATAAAACTAATAGTGAAATATAATCAACGACAAAACTAATAGTGTAACTTGGTGTGATAGTTTTCGAAACAAGGGGAAACGCGCAAGCCCACATTACATTGTTCGCACTGATACTTGGATTCACGTCTCACACCACCAGCCGCACATACAACACATCTTCGTTTTCGATCTTTTTTCCCCGACTGATATATCGAAGGAAAATGTCCCCCTGTGAGCCTTGTGGGATAATTACTTCCTGACTTGCTGCACCGATGATATTCATGATTCTTGTGTTATTTTTCTAATATTTCCTTAATCAACTGAAGGTGAAATTTCGCCATTGGGATTTGTTTTTTTGTGGTGTGCTTATATAGGCAGTATGCGTTTCACGCGCAAATGTCGATCAAGTGGAAAAAGTATTTGCGATACCACTTTAAACTTTTGCGCGAGTTGCATCGATAGTAATTATCACCATATCTGATTTATCGATTGTACCCATTGAAGAGTTATAATCTATTACGCATTTGGGCTTTAGAACAATTTCATTTTTTCTTGACTTCTTAGGTACTTCTGCAAATTCTGCGGTTTGGATAGTGAAAAGCATATAAAATTTCTTTCTATCAAACCATTTCATTGCAAACAGATTTTCAGATGAGCGGAACACTGCCTTTCCTTTTTTCAATTTATCAGTTATTTTAAGCATCTCTTTCCGTCTTCTTTGCACAGTGCCACAAGCGTTCGTACTTTTTTCGTGGGGTAGGTTGAACAATATGGGACTGGAAAACCAGTTATCCAGATAAATATTGTAGTCTTAGTTGCCAACCCAATGGCCTTTGTTTAGAAAAGGTTGCAAAAGCGACATTACAATGTTCCCTGGCTTTCCAATATATTGATATTCGGTAGCTACAGTAGCACTAGCCCCACAATAAATGATTATATCTTGGATATAACCCGTCTTGCAGTCACAAAGTAGGAATGATTTTATGCCAAACCTACTCCTCTTCGAGGGAATATATTGTTTAAACGAGAGACGGCCTTTGTAGAGGAGTAGACTTTCGTCTATACACAACCGCTGGTATGGCTGAAATGCATTGATAAAAAGATGTTCGTAGCATTTCCACTACTTCATTTATTTTGTGTAAACGATCGGCAGTGTGGCCGACTATGTCCGTAAAATGCAACATTTTCAATAATGAAAAGTAGCGATCTCTACTCATAATTTTACTGAAAATATAGCTTCGGGGAAACTTATCTTTAGACCAATTTTCATTTAAGGATAGCTTTTTGGTTCGCGTCATTAATAACGACGCAGCAATAAAACAATATAATTCATCCACTTCCATTACTTCTGAAGCGTTCAAGTGATCTCTTTTGAGCTGTTGACACCGGTAATAGTTTGTTTTTTGCACAATAAATTTAACTAAATCTTTAGAAAAAAG
Organism: Megalopta genalis; assembly: GCF_051020955.1. NCBI lineage: Eukaryota > Metazoa > Arthropoda > Insecta > Hymenoptera > Halictidae > Megalopta > Megalopta genalis. The sequence continues at coordinate 177,127 of NW_027476118.1, forward strand.
CAGTCTGAAGTAGTCCAAAATTCTCGACGAACGATTTAAATTGTTCCCTACTACTCCCGAATGATGTGGCGTAAAATCATGAATTTTTGGACTAAGCTTCTTTGATGTCCATTTGATGCTAGAAGGAGTATCAATTCGTACTTCAGGCTCTACTGCTTCTTCAGATACCGAGGTGCTAAGTACACGTGCTCGATTGTTCCTCCTTTTGCGAAATGCTAAATTATATTGATTTTCTTCATCAGAATCTCTTTTGGAATCAATGATTTCCTTTATCCATTGTTCTCCTTTCAAGCGTTTTACACTCATCCTGAAGGGAACTAAATGCAAATTGTAAGTTATACATTTAAAAAATTAACGATATAAGCAAACATTCCAATTTGTTTTTCGTAGCTTATCTATATATTATAAAACATATATAATTAAGGCACGCTGTTGACTGTTACTAATTATATATTATAATGGAACGATTAGAACAGCCGGGAATTTTAAACACAGATTAGTAAAGTAATGTGTACTATAGAGAGTAATCATACCCACATAACTTTCCGGTGGTGCTGTTAACGGTGCCCACATAAAGTGCCCACATAACTTTCCGTGGATGCCGCGAATAGGCGGCGGTAGTACTGAAAGGGTTAATTGATTTAAGGTTTCCGTTACACCCTCGTGACCTGCGATTAATCTACTGCGAGCTTCTTCTATTAATTTTCATCGAATTTCATCTACTGGTGTGACAATGTTATCCGTGTTCGTAGGTTGTGGCAAAACTGGGCTAATATCTGGTTCGTCTCCATCAGTTGAACTGCTGTTCTACTGGGATTTAGATTCGTAATCAGGTATAGACTAAGTTATACTTGGTTCACTGATCTTGGCAAGTGAGATTATTGGTAGATGTAATGGCGTAGATGAGGCTCCTGGGAGATTGTAGATGAGTGGAGTTTGCATCATTGTTTCTTCTAATCTTGGCTTCGCTGTTATCACAGTTTCATCTATTGAATTGCGTTTGCAAAAGATGCTTGGGTCGTCGATTTGGTTATTTCGCTATTTGGACGTTTGGCTCTCATTGAGAGTGTGGGTTGTGGATGACTTAAATGAATTTAACGCTGTCTTAAATTCCCACGTTTTCGACGTTATGTTCGACGTTTTTTTCCTGTGGCAGAATAATTATTCTTGAGCGAATTTAAAGTATGTGGAAGATAAGCTATGAAAAATATGTCAGGAATGTTCTTCGTATGTCACACTTCCAGTGAGCATTTTCTATGACTTTAATCAACTTTCTACTTGACATTATTAAAACCCCAGAATAACTATGAGAAGAAAATAAAATAAAACATTTGTCTACAAACTCCTATTAAAATTTGGACGAAACACGCCTAAGTGTTTCTCCATGTTTTTTATTATGTTGACTTATATGACTAGACATTTTCGGAATAATAGAGAATGTTACTTTTCATCTTTTGTAATACACTGGTTTATATACACTTGGCTAAACCAATTTCACACTAACCGATGATTTTCGAAAAAGGATTTCATAATTTTGGTATTTTAAATAATGTTGTACACATAATAAATCTCATAGGTGTACTTTAAAAGTAGCTGAGAAAATTCTTTTTAATGATAATATAATAATTTAAATCTCTGTAGTTTCGGGAAAATACTCTTTATATTATACTATGTTGTAATGCCACATAGTGTTTGTTTTCATTAGTTTTATTTAATCTGATGTTATTTTTAGTAATAAATATTTAGCGTTATTTATGAAACTTACATTTGTAGGATAGTAATGCATAAATGCCAGCTGAAAACGTGATCATTTTTTTATATCATTATACTCGAGGTAGGAAAGTTAATTCTTAATTCTATCAATTCGTAATGAGACTTAATTCTGTTTGTACTATGCACAGTATTGAACTATAAGAATTATACATATATCTGTTTGAACTGTTCAAACGAACACGGTAACAGACAGTGTATTTGTATGTATGATAATAAGTTTGCTCGAAAAAATTTGAACGCAAATTGTTATATTAAGTTTAATGTACAATTCATAACTCCTACTATCGTATAGTTTAAAGCTAACGAGAAGACTTTTGCGACGAACATGCCCGCACTGTTTATAGTCATCTCCTCGTCAAATCTGAATAGTGCATATAGCGGCTTGAGTACGAAGCATGCATAATTAAAGTGTGGATAGTAAAGTATTATTATGCTACTTTCATGCTTACTATAGCGAAGACAACCTGCAAAATTGACATCACTTTTTTCATCACTTTTTTAAATCGTGGGTTTAAACATCAATGTAGAGTATTATCAGAATCTGAATCATAATGTTTTATGTGAAATATTATATAATAGAATGAACCATCTACATCTCACAGTTGTATGTATTTACGTAACCGGAGGATGAAGTTTTGGAAATATGTAGTACCCGGGAAGGCTCATAAAGTGCAGAAATAAGTTAAATGTTCGACAATTTCCAAAATTACTAGTTTGTTATTCTTCTCAAATTTCCAAATATGTTGCAAATGTATCTTTTCGTTGGGAAGAATGAATTGGAGGAAGGATTGGAAGGATGAATTGGATAGTGGACTGTATGGTAAAAAACGCTGGTGTAATAACGCTAAATATGTTTTAACCAATAAGATTGGTACAGAGGAGGTTATAGATGATATACAATAGAATGATGAAATGTGATGATGTGTCGTGAAGGTCATGAATGATACGATTAAGCGATCAATTTATGGCTATAAAGCTGTATCGAAATTTGCAAGCGCAATCGATTGTAGCGAAGCTAGGCTGCAAGCGCAAAAGTATTACAAGCGTAATGTGAATTGCGCGCTCAAGAGCAGAGAAGAATTACAAGCGTAACTATATGTATCTACGTAACAGTAGCTGATAACTGAGATGACAAATGAAAACTAACCACGGTCGCGGTGTGAGGGCCTATTTATTTCGTTGTGAATATTGAAGACTAAGCAGAACTGAATGTTCGTTACAGTGTACGATGGCAATGCCCTAACGAACAACGTTGCATGGGAAACGACGGAAAATAAATAATGGTCGCGCTAGAATTCTTATGCATCGATCCAAGTGATACCAGTAAAGAGGAGGTAATCGACTGGCGATTTAAAATTGATCGATTTGATTTTAGACACACGAGACTATTTTCTTCAGCGTACTGGATCTGTATTGGAAACTTTATAGTTGGGTCGGGTTGTTGCTTGACAAATTTCCAATATTCGGAATCAGCAACGGAATCGCCAACATCTAATTTCACCACAAATGAAGAGTTGCATTAAATGGAACATTCAGATTGAGAATACTCCATTTTTTATTACTGCAGAGCTGTGCATTCTTGGTAGTTTGCAGGTCATTTCTTGTACTCTACGCGCCCGAAATAACTAAATGTGTTTCTGTAATGGTTATAATATAATATCTTATGTTATTCATCGAAACCAAATTATTCGAAATGCATTAATGATACTACTGCAGCTTGGTTTCAGTAGTCGAAGACAACTATGGCTGGGCTATTAATTATCTCATATCTTTCGATATTAATTATAGGTAAATATAGCCATTTTCACAAAGCATGGACACAACTATCAACCTCAATTTCCAAAGTATTTCGAAATTTGGTTCCAAAATTTCAAATAGTGTGATATACATAACCAGAAATGTAACCTGCAGTGGATACATTCTCAATAAACCGGCAACAAATATTAATCACATAATGAAAAATACCAAGATTGCACGATTCCTACTAAACATTCAAGTGGAAATATAGAAAGCAGGAATTTGTTTGCTTGAAGATTTACGGCTTTAATCGTCAGCAAAAACCGATTGGATCAATATGGAGATTGAGTGATGCAGTTTTCATGCCAAGATTCACGGCAGTGTTCAGCAGATATCTCGAAGACTGGTTCTTCTGCTTGAGACTTTGTATGGCGCGATTGCGGAAGTAATCAACAAGAAAAGGAAGACTACATTGATCTGAATTTCGATGTACTTTTGGAGCAAGGATTTCAGATTTGATATACCGAACTTTCCTGGATTTGGTTAACAGTCTGAAACATTTACTTCTCGGGGTGAACAGGATCGGAAGTGATTGTGCGAAGTCGTGTATATTATCTATGAATCAAATTGTGCAGTAATGGCACTTAAAGTCATGTAGAAGCAAACTTGAAATCTGAATCGGTAATTTTTATTTACACGTCATTATTTGCTGTTGCTTTCCATTAGTTAAAAACTTGCAACCATATTTGGATAACAAGCAATACAGCTTCAGAGGATTGATTGCCTTGCTACTTATTTCTACATTCAAATCCTACTGCCACTAGAGATATTGCTTTCTTGAGTACGTTGATCAATTTACTGTCTGCTTCCGATTCTGACACGATTAAATCAAATACTCTAGATTTATAAAAATCCATGTTTATATGATCAATTTGGAACATTCATTCGATGAAATTGATAATGCAGATTTTCTAGTTGTAGCAAATTTTGCGAGGATATAACCTTGTTGTTGTCTATTAAGTAAGCTGCAAAGTTAAAAAGTAGGTATGTCGAATCTTTTCGAGCAAACTCAAGCATTTATAGTATTACAGAGTTAATGCAATTAATAAACTTATTTCTGAGGTTTTTCATAGTAGTGTTATTGGTTTAATCAGGTCTGTGATTTATATCGGACAGTATTTATCGCAGTTATTCTTGTGAAATGAAATCGCGTTGTATATTATGTGCTTGAATACGAACGCTGTGTATTTCGAACCTGCAATTTGGTACTATCACTGATTGTGAGACACTGCATTGGTTTAGGTTGAAGTATGGAAAAGACTCGGTCAGGAAAGTAATTTTTCATTCTTATTGGAGGTTTTGTAAACGTTTTTAAAAAAGACAGAAATGGTAAATGTTTATTGTTTACATAACAGTGCAATAGATTTCTCGCAATATTTTGGGTTGTAACATTCCAATTTCAAAAAATCCTTCTCGCTAACATTGTTTCTATGTGAAATGAAGTTATTTGCATAATTTGGGCTTGATCGAGTTTCGGAAATGCGTTCGAGACTAGTTTCGGAATGACAATATTTTTTAAGTAATTTTGACATTTTCGAATTTTGTGAACCTCATAGATTATTTAAAACATTATATTTTATTTAGGACAGTAATTTAAATAGTTAGAATATTCAAAAATCTTATTTCTCTTTAATCAAAAATAATAAATTATCTTTGATATAATTAATCAAGTTAATGCGAATGAACTCCTGGGGCGAATTTTACTTCTCTATTATATCGTATTCTATAGATGCTATTTTTATCGTTGCTATATAGGATGCTCTTTTCTACTGGTACGTTTCGAAATGTGGTTCTGATGTTTTCATGACACTCAACAACTATCTGCTACCATCACGGAAGTTGTCGAGTCGTCTCATCGGATACAGATAACGGCTTTGATTGTGGTAGGCTTCAGCGAGGGTCGTCGTGATTTGGTAGAATGACATCATCCATTGGTTCGTTGAATTCCAAGAAATTTCTGAGAATTTACCTTGTCTTGGTACTGGAATTTTAAAGTCTAATGAACATTCGTTGATACGTAATACATATGTGGCATTATTGTTAATTGTACCATTATTTGTTAATTAAATTTAGATCTTACATGTGCAATTTTCAATTTGTTAGTGTGTACTATACGTAGATTACCTCCAATTAGTATTTCTATTCGGCAAGATTTCTACAACTTTCTGTGGACCACTATATTGGCTACAAAATTTTCCTATTTTAGACTCTTTCATAAGTTAAATTAAATCTAATGGTTCATAAACTTCTTTAATTTGCAAATTTGAATTTTGTCGTCGTTTTCTATTTAACATTTCACCATAATTTTTTAGGACTAGAATTTATTATATCGTTCGTCGATAATTGTTCAACAGGGATTTCAGGTTGTGACGGTGCTTCTTGAGCTTCGGGAGTTGGGATGCGTAGATTATCTTCTCTTTGAAACAAGGACGTTTCTTCTATCCTTGTCCTTTTTCGTACTGGATCGAATATCGGCGAGATCTCTGACGAGACAGAAGATGCTTACCATTTTCCTAATAACGGGTTGTATCTTGAATATCCATCGTTCGTTCTCTCTAGGTCCATGTAGTCGTCGATGAGAAGGATGAGGGGGTTATCGTCCCTGATAATACAAACACGGATCAGCCCCGCTCGGAATTAACCCGAATGCTCTCAACTCCTCATCCAAGCGACAATGCCAGCTACGACCAGCTTGTTTTAAACCGTATAAAGCTTTTCGCAATAGGCAAACCTTAGCTCCATTTCTTAAATTTCGCTTCATTTCGATAGCTTTCGTTTTTATACTATAATCGCCACTCTCGGTTTCGGCTAAAATATCTAGGGCCTTATCGACGCAACGGGGAACTTCTATAAGAATTTCTTCTTCTAGTTTGCCGTTCAAGTAGGCTGATGTCACATCTATTTGATGGATTTTCATATTATATTCAGCTGCAAGAGCAGCCACAATTCTAATTGATTGTAAACGTGCAACCGGAGCGAAAGTTTCGTTAAAGTCGACCCCGTAACACTGCGAAAATCCACGCGCTACTATTCTGGCCTTCCGACGGTCGATTTTACCGTTAGGCTCGTATTTATTGCATAGGACGACACGATTTCCTACCACTTTTGTGTTCTTTGGACGCTCGACGACTTCGCATGTATTAGTTTTTAGTATTTTAGTCGTTGGGGGTGTTCGGATAAATAATTGTTGCGTGCGGTGTAACTACTAACTTTATTAGACAAATCGCGCAGAGTCACTTCGGGCAGCGTATCGTCGTAGTAAGAGTAACGGCGTTGCGTGTACCACAAGCTTACAAGTCTTTTTCCGTCCGAGATATATCAGGGCGAGCGTCTAACTACCGCTCTTTTTATACTAGTATGTTTGCCCCCGGCATGGGCTCTGGACACCTCCTGATTGATTGATCCGCGAATGAGTTTTCCCAATCAGCGTTGTCCATTTCCTTCTCACCGCCTTGTCCCTTACGCCCTGAGCGCGTCCTGTTTTGGGACCGCGTGGTGATCGGAGTGGGTGCGTTTTTTGTGATGTAACGGCCGGGGTTTTCGTAATGTAACGGTCCGGCGTTCGGGTCCGTTTTGCGTGCCCTTCGGAATTTCCGGTTATTTATGACGGTCTCGTTGACTATCGAGAATTAGGTAAAAAACTCTACTGACTTATTGCCATCTGGACAGAAAACAGTTCACTCAAAAATAGCCTTTCCGAAGGAGGGTCATAAATACGCTAGTCGTTTGCACGAGAAATAAATCTTTTTTATGTGCGCCGACTGGTCGCTACAGTATCGATCCTAATTCGATGGCAATGGCCTGGTGCCATTCATCTGCGTCCGGACCTGCGATGGCGTGCTCTAGAGGGACTTCGGTCATAAAAGTCTGTTCGACCGCGGTACTTGCTACCTGCACCGTATTATATTCTTTCCGGGGTCTATCCCTCATGCCCGTAAGTATTTTTCTCGGTCTCCCTCTACCTCTCCGAGACGGTTCGTCTCCGCGACTGCCATCATCCGCGTTTAATTCATTCGCGCTATCGCTCGATTCATCTGTATCGCCCCCGTTCTCAATATTATCGTTTTGATAATCTTGAGAAGACAGATCGACATCGAAAGTTAATGGTTCGCTATTGTGTTCGTCGCGGCCTAAATCATTTTGCGGGATATTTTCGGAGGGAACGTTCTTTACGGCAGACTTTTGAATGTCGTTCGCGCTGAAATTTTCGAGGAGCCTCACATCGCGCGCGATTTCTACCCGTTTTGCATCCTTATTCCATATTCGATATCCTTTCGAACATTCGGAATACCTGACGAAAGTCCCCTTTCGCGAACGTGGTTCAAACTTCCCTTTATTCGGATCGTTATTTAGAAAATAGACGTCGCATCCGAAATCGCGAAAGTGTTTAACAACGGGCAGCTTCCCGTAAAGCCTCTCAAAAGGAGATTTTCTGGCTGTAGCTCTTGACGGACATCGATTACGAATATGATTCGCCGTCGATACGGCTTCTGCCCAAAAAGATCGCGGTAGACCGGATTGCGCGATTAGACATCTCGCCGTTTCTACTATTGTCCGATTCTTCCACTCGGCTACCCCGTTTTGGTGTGGATTGTATGCGACCGATAACCTACGTTTAATCACGTTATCGCTTAAGAACTTATCAAACCGCGAATTTATATACTCCTTCCCATTATCCGATTGTAGGAATTTCATCTTGCGACCGGTCTGATTTTATATATAGTTCTTGAATTCTCGGAACGCATCAAATACTTGGTCCTTTGACCTTATAAACCGAACTTCGCACCACCTAGAATAATCGTCAATGAACGTGACGAAATATCTGTTACCTGCGTGTGAGTGCGTTCGCATGGGGCCGCAGACATCGCTGTGAATTATTTCTAAGACTTCCGTCGCACGCTTCGATTGTTCCGGAAATGGTGTTCGCGTCATCTTATTTTCGATACAAATTTCGCAACACAATGTCCGTTTAAAATCTTCAACGTTGCCACTCGGTATGATGCACTTCCGCCTCGCTTCCAGTAGATCCTGTTGATTTAAATGTCCAAGCCGCCTGTGCCATATCTCGAGCTCGTTGTTCCATTGCGACTTCGCTGCGTCCTCGTCTGCTGCCATGGCCCTGTGTGTGGACCCTTTTTTCGTCACGTAATATAGGCCATTTTTACGAATGGCGGTCAAATTGTTATTGCCTTTACCATCGATGACTTTGGCTTGATCTTTTGTGAAAAGCACTCTGTATCCACGATCCGTTATTTTCCCGACCGATAACAGGTTTGTTCTTAGGTCCGGTACGTGCAGAGCGTCTTGTAGCGTCAAGTTCTTTTCTGAACCCCTTTCATCGATAACTACGCGCAAAGTTCCACTCGCGTTAATGTTTGTCGACGCATTGTTTGCAAGATTTAATTTTCCATGCAGCCTTTTGTCGATATATTCGAAGCTATTTAGATCCTTGCACAGGTGAGGCGTGCTGCCACTGTCCGTCGCTCACCCCGTTATTCACTCGTGTTATTTCGCATTTTTGCCCGAATTCCGACGTTGTGTAGAAGGAGATATCGCTGCTAGCACCTTTAGCCGAGTGTCTCGTGTTTCTACCCTTGCGGCACTCGGATGCTATATGGCCGAATTTCCGACATCGAAAACATTTCGGTTTTGAGCGGTCGTCATCGGTATATTATCCGCAGCTCTGTTATAATTATTTTTCCCATAATTTGGTCTTACACGTCTTCCGGCAACCATAGCGTTAGGCACTGTGTCACACGATTCATTTTTGCGTGCGTCGCTTTCTTCGATGATCTTAATTCGAAGAGTATCGGGAGGTGGCAACTCATCACGCGACTCAATTGCACAGCGTAAAATTTCGAAACTCTGTGGCAAACTATACAGCAACAAAATTGCCAGCAAATCTGCGTTGATATCCACGTCCATCAAAGAATTTCCTGAGGTGTTCGCGAACATCTTCGCCCTCGTTCATGCGCGTAGCTTTACGCGTAGGCCCCCGTGATTGGTAGATCTGCTCGAGTTACCGACATACCTCGTTCGATGTTCTACAATCCTTTATTTGTTTTAATTCCGACGGATTGATCGACAGTATTATATCAGATTTTGTCTTTTTTTTTTTTTAAAGTAAGTTTATTTTTCTCATTTCAGTCATAATATACAGAGAATAATCCTACTTAAAAATACTTTTAACATTAATAATAAAAATTTTGATAGCTATTAGTTATCAATTTGGATAAACTCTATAGCTAGCTATGGTAATATGATATGTTTTAGGCACGTTATTAGGGCGAGAGATTTATATGCTATCAGTCTTGTATCGTTAGTTGTTAGTAAAAGAAAAGGAAGAGTCTTAAAAAAACTTTTACCATCTATCTTAAATATGACATAGGCTAATTAAAACATAAATAAATAAGGCAGTAGGTGTGGGGTGAGGAGTTGGGATGGGTGGGTTAGGGTTCGGAGGATCTACTTACAAGGGAACTTAAAACTAATGTTGCTGTTAAGCATTTTGCGCTATTTAAGGATTATATACAGGTCTTAAGACAATCACTGATAATAACTAATGACCTTTGTTTTTCCGGAACTTAGTCTATTTTTTCACTTTTTACGGGTTCTTCTGCGGATTTCGTCAATGTGCCTGGCGTCGTTAGCTAGCCAGGAGTAATCTTTGTTTAGTCTATCCCTGTCCATTTTGTCCTTGATAGAGAGTGCTGTTGAGTAGTTGGATTGTTCTCGTATGTATTTGTTGTCGTCTGGATTGATTTTCTTATTAGCGGAGTGTCTATTCCTATGGTAGATTATGGGTAAGTTATGTTGATCTTGGATTATTCCATTATGGTCACAGAAGAGGAACAGCTCTGGGGGTATGTAATCTGAGCTTAACTTGTTGGGGGTCGTCTCTTCTTCCGTTTTCATTGTGTCTATTATTATTTGATTTTTGGTGTGGCCAATCCTGCTGAAGTAATTTCGGGTGAGTTTTAAGTTGAAGCAGTCTATTCTTGGTATATCAGCTTTTGTGTATATTTTAATGTTACTGATTCTTTTGGTGTAATTTGATTCAGCTGTTCTATATCGGCCGAGGCATGTTCTTAAGCATGATCTTTCAAATCTTCTTATTTTTTCTATAATTGTTGGTCCGGTGTTCCAGAATATGGGTGCGGCATACGTTAATATGAGTCTAACTAATAGCTGGTAGCAAATAAGTTTGGCTTTGGTGGAAAGATTTTTGTTGTAGAAAAGTCTAGAGTTAGCTTTGAAGGTTCTTCTGGCTTTGTCCAGTTGCGTAATGTGGTGTTTGTTCAGTCTTAGTAGATGATCCAGTTGTACTCCTAGATATTTTACTAGCTTTTTTGGGGGGATTTCAACAGTTTCGTTAGTGTGAATGTTTTTAGCTGTGATTGTTGCTTTTTCTATCTTTACTACGTTTGAGTATTTGATTTGTTTTACCGGTCTGCGGAAGAATATTAGCTCACTTTTGGTGGGATTAATTTTCAAGTTCCAGTTTTTATAGTAGTCAGTGATGTGGTTTAATGTCATTTGTAGTGAGTTTTTGATTTGTCCTACGTCCGTGTCAGCTTTGTAGATTATTAAGTCGTCCGCGTAGGCAATCGAGTGTAGTCTGTCTACGGTGTTGAGACGGAATTCGTTTATAACTTCGCTATTATAAATGTTGAAGAGTATTGGTGATGTTACTGTTCCTTGTTGTAGGCCTTCTGAGATTTTGAATGTGGTGGTAGACATTTTCGTTCCGTCCCATATGCGGAACGTTTTTCCTTTGGTCATATTTGCTATTAGTAGGATTAGTCCTGCTGGAAATTGATATTTGTCTAGTTTATGAATTAGCCCATTATGCCAAACTGAATCGAATGCTTTTTCAAGGTCTAGCAATATTGGCCCCACTGTCAGTCCGTTGTGTAGGTAATTGTTGAGGTCAGAAGTTAATTTGTGAATTGCGTGTGTGGTAGAAAGTTTATTCTTAAATCCGAATTGGTTATCTGGTATAATATTGTGTGTAGTTATGTGTTTCATTAAGTTTTGTTTGATTATTTTTTCAAAAATTTTACTAATGTTCGTAGTGAGACTAATGGGTCTGTAGCTTTGTGGCTCTTCTGGGTTTTTACCTTTTTTTAGTATCGGTAGGATTTTAGCTTGTTTCCATCTGTTTGGGTAATAGGCGTGGTTAATTGCGTTATTAAAGAGTATCGTGTATTCTATTATGATGGTTGTCGGTAGATTTTAATGGCAATTGATGGGATGTTGTCCAGCCCTGACGAAGTCTAATTATTTAGCTTTTTGATAATTTCGCTTACTTCACTGCAAGAAATGAAATGATTGGTTTCTTTATCCAGGTGTACTGGCCTGTATGCTGGGTTAGCGTCTGTGAATGTTGTAAAAGTTGCCTTTGTATCTGTCATTCTTTTTGCTATTTTGCTGTATTTGTCTGTTGTTTCGTCTGCCAGTCTTTTGGTGGTTGTATTGGTGTTAGTGTATCTTGGTGAATTTATTCTTTCCAGATACTTTCCTATTATCTCGAATTTAGTAATCGGATCTGTAATGTAAAGTTCGTTGTTGTCGGTCCTGTCTGGTAAACTTTTCGCTACTTCTTTGTTAAATTCGTTATTGTTAATATCAAGTCTGAGGTTTTCGATGTTATTGTGTTTTTGTGGTCTCAGTATCCTGTTAATGGTCGGGAAAAATTCATTGGCGTCCTTGAAGTTTATATTTTTAATGATGGAGGCCCAGTATGCGGTTGCAGCTTTAGAGATTTCAATGTGGAGTTTTTTATTGAGTATTTTTATTGTCCGTTTAATTCTGTTTGTCTCTTGTCTGCTGTGCTTGCTCGAGCTTTGGTACCTGATGAAATACAACTTTGATACTAGGCATGACTTTGCCGCGTGTAGTTTTTTTAGTGTTATTGCTAATGTATTTTTGACAATAATTTTTATTGCTAGGTTTATTTGTTGGGACTATTTCTTTAATTGTTTTTGTGATAAGCAGTTCGAGGTAGCTGATACCTTCGTCTATTTCATTTATCGTGAGATTCCTATTATTCGGTAGTTTATTTTTTAGGTGCTTATCGGCCCGTTTGGCGAATTTTCGCCAATTAGTTTTTTTATAGTTGAATGAGTGGGGTTTAGGAGGAGTTGGTGTTATTCCTTGGAACAGTGTGGTTGGTTCTATTGCGAATGTTACTGCATTATGATCGCTATCGTATGGGTTTGTCCTTATTTTGTTGTTGTTGAGGTTCAGTATTTCTAATCTGCTGTCTGTTATGCAGTAATCCAGGAAAGAGTTTGCTTTGGTGTACGTAGGGTTGGCAGCTGCGTAGATTGTTGTTTTATATGATATACTGTTGTCGACCTCCCATTGTAGTAATCGTCTGCCCCTGTCGTTCGCGTTTGAATCACCCCATTGTGTATTTCTGGCGTTTATGTCGCCGGCTATGATAAAGAAAATGTTTTCGTTGTCCAGATGAAAGTCTTTGTAAAGTTGTTCAAACTCGATTATGAATGTGTTTTTTTGTGGATTGTGGGGCGTATATGCTGACGATGAGTAATGTTTTTTTTGAGTTTACTATTATTATTATCACTGTGTATTCTATGATTCTATTTTTCTGCAAGTTTGGAGCTCTGTCTGTCCTAATTATGTCGTAGTTGTTTAATTTCAGTTTGTGTTTGTTGTTAAGTTTGGCTTCTGAGATCAGTATAATGTCGTGTTTGTAAGCTTCGATATATTTTTGTAAGTCTAGTCTTTTCTTAATTGTGCACAGTGAATTTACATTTATCGCTGATATTTTGATTGGTTTGCTGGTCGTTGTGTGAGCAATTACTCGATTGACCATTGTGCTAAGTAATCGATTCTCAGTGTATTTTGGGTGATTTTATTATTGAAATCGACTAGTTGCTCTTTGATTTCGTCTAAGCTACTTCTGAATATATCGAGTATTTGGCTTATATTTATGTTGTTGTGGTTATTATTGTCCGTTACTTGAAATTGTGTTCTTTCGTTGCTGTTGGTCAGCATTCTTGGGGGGGGGGGGGGGTGAGCCTTTCGTTTCTGGTGTGTGTTTCGGGTTGTGCCATATGTTGTGTGTATGGAATTCTATTGTTTTTGTGATGTTTGCGTATGAAATGCTGGGGTCAATTTGTCTGTGAATTTTTTGTGTTTTTTCGAAAGCTTTTCTGTTTTTGTTTTCGTGTTCTTGCTTCTTCATGTTCATTATCATAGACATATATGGGCAGCGCAGGTAAGAGGCCGGGTGCCCATTTTCCCCGCAGTTAGCGCATTTTAGCACGTTTTTATTACCTGATTTCTCGATGTTGCATTTTCCCGGTTCATGGCTTTGTGCGCATTTGACGCACCTGTACCCCATGTTGCAGTTAGAGCTGGCGTGACCTACTCTTTGGCAGTTTTTGCATTGAAAAATTTTAGGCTTTCTAAGCCTTTCCCATCTTATTGATTGGCTTAGCAGTTTTTTGATTTTGAGTAGCTCCGGATGATTGCTATTTTTGTCTATTTGCACTATAAAATGGTATTTATTGCTATTTGTGCGGTCAAATTGTAGTTTGTTAATTTTGGTTATGCTTATGTTATTGATTTTGAGTTCTTCTAATGCAGCATTACCTGAGCTTTATTGAAGCCCCCTCGAATGCCCTTAAGGACGAATGATTTGTTTTTAAGATGGCTTGGGGTGAAGGAGTGGAATTGGAGGTTATTTTCCTTCAGGATTTCCATGCTTTTAAAGTGAGCAGAGAGACTCTCTCTCTCATCACTGGCGTTGAGCCTCACAGTATCTTCGTCTAGTTGTTTTACCATAAATGACTCTGTGTTAAGTTTATTTTCTATTATCTATTTTATTATCTATTATAGTTTTTATCTTTGATTTTGTTATATATATTGGTGGCATTCTGCCCTTCCCTTTTGGTGTGGTGACATTTTCGGGAGTCCCCTCCGTTTCTTTGTTCTCAGCGCACTCTGCCGCGAGGAGATTGTATTTATTGGTAATGACGAAGCTGGTGCCCTCTGAGAGTCCCCTAGGCTTTCCCGTGGCGCTGTCTTAGATGGGTGGCGAAATCCGTCACTATCGGTCTCGCCATTGGTCTGGCTTGGGCCTTGTCCGCCTCTCCTCGAGACAGCAAGGTTAGGTTTGTGGACCTTTCTGGTGCTTTCAAATATTTTATCATAGTTCCGCGCACTAAATTCTTTATCAAAGTTTCTCACCCCAAGCTTTAGTTGGATCGTGCGGTCCGCTTCGGCTGAGATAGTGTCCAATTTTCTTTTATGGCTGCCTGCCATTGTGCAGTTTTTTTCCCTTTGGGCATGGCAGCCCCACTTATATTCCACTCGTTTGCAGCTCCCTCACAATAATAGGTTAACCGGCGATTGTCCGCCGCCTTAGAATCCTTTAATGTACAGGCAGTGCCTGTTAAAGACACACTTCAGGGATATCTGGCCCACAGGGTTAATCGCACTTTTTTTAGGACACTGAGCACACTAAGCACATGACCTTTCTCCTCGGTGACTGCAGAGCCTCTCTCTGCGGGTCGAAGTCCTTGCAGTGGAGAAGGAAGTGGTCTACCGTGTCCGACCCGTGTCCACACCCACACGCCTCACTGTCAGCAACCCCGTATGCGAGGAGGCGTGAACGGAAGTTCCCGTGTCCAGTGAGGACTTGTGTGGTGTAGTGGCTCGGTATCATCCACCCGGCCGCCATCCTTCTCTCGATACTGCTGAAGAAGGTGAAAGTTGTGCGGCCTTTGTGGGAGGAGTCCCACATGGATTGCCACACCCTTTTCACCTCAGCCACGATCCTAATTTTCGCATCGTTGGTTCCCGCTGGGACCATGATGTTACCGATCCTGGCATCCATATTTCTCCTAACCTGGTAAAGGGCTTTGGCCTGTTGTAGCTCAAGTCCGATAGGGGGGTTCCGGCCACCACGCACATGCAATCCCACGATGACCGGCGGTATGCACCAGTCACCGCAATGAGAGCACGGCGCTGAGCGGCTCCGAGTATTCCCAGCTCCCCTGCCTTGCACCCTCCGGCCCATCCGGCAGCGGCGTAAGTCGCTACCGGGATGAAGACCCCGCGGTACAAAGCCGAGAGTGCTCTGAAACCGAGCCCCCATCCTCGTCTCGCGAAACCTGCCAAGTTTCGCGAAGAGCGACCCGACTTTGTCGCTGATATATTGACAATGGGATCGGACACCCGTGTCCCTATCTAAGTGGACGCCTAGGTATCTAACTGTGTTCTTGAATTTAATTGACCTCGCTCCGATCCGAATGACCGGCGGTCTCTTCTGAAAATCTACATTCGATACGCGGACTGCTTTCCTTTTTCTATCGAGACGCGATCCTCCCCGTCGGCCTATTTTTTCCCTGTCTATGTACCCATTCCGGAGTACGATCGCTTCCGATTTCGAATCGGATATCTCTAATTTAGCTGTCCTGCACCAACCTAGGATCTGGTCGACAACGCGTTGACCCTCGATCTCTAGGTCTCTACGGCTGTTTCCCCCCACGAGGACGATGAGGTCGTCCGCGTATGCTACAAACCTATTCTCAACTGAGGTTTCGAGTAACCTCAGGAGACCGTCGAACATAAGGTTCCAGCACGCGGGGCCGAGGACGGAACCTTGCGGGCATCCTCTTGTCGCGCGCTTGGAGATCCTTTCTGTCCCTACTGTGAGACTGACCTTGCGGTCCTCGAAGTAATTGGAGATTACCTCGAAGACGTTGCGCGGACAGTCTCGATTCCTAAGACTACCTAACACTAGGGGCCACCAGACGTTGTCGAAGGCTCCGGAAATGTCGACGAGTAGTGCGATCACATGCCGATGTTCGATCTCATCAACCATGCGGCGCAACTCGACAATTGCATCTTCAGTCGACTTTCCGCGCGTAAACCCGTACTGTCTGCTGGAGATACGCCCCGTCGCCATCGCCGTATGCTCTAATCTGCTCTTAAGGAGCTTCTCAAATGTTTTCCCGATCACGGAGAGGAGGCATATCGGTCGGTAGGACTTTGGGTCCTTCTCGTCCTTTCCTTCCAGGCGGAGGGGAAGACGCCCCATTGAAGGCACCCATTGAATAATCGCGTGAGTTCCCCGAGGATTGTTTTCGCGGAGGCCTTCAGGACCTGTACCTCAATGAGGTCCGGTCCTGGCGCCTTTCTATTTCCGAAGGAACGAATTGCTCCGGCCACCTCCACCAAGGAAAAGGGCGAGGCGTCGGCGGTATTCGGGGCAATTCGCGCCTCTTCCCGGATAACTCTTTGTGTCGGCGAGTCGAGTTCAGGTCGGTCGTCAGGGACGTGGGCTTCCAGAAGCTCGCTGGCGGTTTCCAGAGCACCGGTTGTGCTTTTATCGTTGCGCCGGAGTGTGCTTATTACTTTCTCTACACGGAGTTTATTTGCCTGGAGCTTGTATACGATGCCCCAGGGCTCCGTGTTCCCGTTCGACGTCATGAAGTTTTGCCAGCTTTCCCGTTTCGCCCTCTTCACCTTCCTGCTGTAGTTCCGCAACGAAGTACGGTACTCCTGCAGTTTTTGGAGGCGGGAGGCTCCGTCTATCGTCTTCTGGAAGGCACGCCTCTGCCTGTACACGGCCTTTTTGAGCTTCGTTAGCTCTTTTGTCCACCACGGGTTGGACTTTCTAAATTTCCTCTTCCTAGGCATTGACGCGGTGCAGGCGTCAGTGATGACGGCTGTGAGCGTCTCTGCCATCCTACTTACATCTGCCACCGACCCCAAACTCAGGACTTCGAGCCTCGACCGTGAGTGGTCGGACAGGGCCTCCGAGAACCGCTCCCAATCCGCTCGACGAGTGTCGAACCGAGAGTTCGTTGCTCCCTGATTTCCCGTCGCGGCCCTAGGTGCCCGCAGCCGGATGTCGATGGCGTTATGATCGCTAGTCGCCCATTCGCTTCTTATCCTCCATTCTTTAATATAGGGAGCCATGGAGGGGGATGCCAAGGTAACGTCGATGTATGACGATCCTTTTGGCGTCCAGAAGGTCTAATCTTTCTAACTGCGCTCTCTTCTCGTCTGTGCTGTGCGGGCTCCAGAGCGAGGATTGCGCGTTCGCGTCGACAGAAATTATCACTCTCTTCCCCCTCAGTGCCAGGAGTACCGTCTCCAAGTGCTTGAGGTGCTTCTCTATCTCGTCTTGGTATTGAAAATAATGAGACACCGCGTAGAAAGAGAAGCCTGGGGTCAGCACTTCCGCGCATGCGCAGTGCGGGTTACTGAGCTGTGAGATGAACGTGACCTCAAAGTGAGTGTTGGGGATGGCGACAGCGGCCCACGGGGAGTGGGTTTTCACCGCCGCCACCCTCACTTCGGTCCCTAATCCGTTTACCCTATATCCTGCGCCTTGCTTACTGACGTGTGGTTCCTGCAGGAGCAGGACGTCCAGTCGCTTTTGTGCTATTAGCTCCCTAACTTCGCCCGTTACTACAGCTGAATGTCGCATGTTCAGCTGTAGGATCCTAATTCCCGTGGCTACATTCGCCGTCGCGGGGCCGCGGTTTCGCGTTGGTGTTGGGGGGTCGCGGGGGTTGTTTTTCCTATTATTCCCTATATTCGTAGCGTCGCACCTTACGAGGTGGACGCGGACGGCGTGAAGACCGATCCCGTCCAAACGTATACCCGAGTGTAGTCCTATTGTATTGCCTAGGTCGTTGCCAATGTCCCTCCTGTCCATAGCGGTTAATTCCGCCACAGGGACCCCAGGGACGGGAGTCCCTGTGTCCGAGGCCCTAGCTTTGTATTTTTTGTCTGGCATTATTCGATTTTTTAAGATTTCTACCCGCCTTCGTCCTTTCCCGTTCGTTCCGTTATCATGTCCGTTTGAATAGCATTGGTCAATTGCGCACGCTCACGCTGATCTTCTGACCGCGGAAGCACGAAACCTCTGATCTGGGCAAAATCGGCAAACCGAGGAAGAACGGACAGGACACATGCTGGACTGGCGAGAAAGCGTGTTCTTCCGCTCGCGCTAGGCATTTCGATTTCTGACACCTCTTGATTTAAAAAAATCCGTTTTTTGATAGTTTTCTCTCTCCACTGGGCTATTCATTTTAGCCACAGTTTTCAAGTGGTACGATTTGCTTCCAAATCTTACAGATGCATTTTAAAAAATTTTTCCATCGCTCGGACAGAAGAGTCGATTGCTCAGTGAGTACGAGTATACATACAAAGTGCATACGGGTAGCCAACCCCGTAGGGCTTGCCACATATGGGCCATTCGGTCAAAGACACCGACCCGTGGCCACGCTGTATGGAGAGTAGATAGGGACATTAAGTCTCTAGTGATTTAACATGCGGCTCCTGCCCAAAGGCTTATCCACACGGCCCCCATGGGCGCGGGATTGGGATATCGCCCAATCAGCGGGTCCTCGAGGGACTACCGGTATACTCCCAGGATGTTGGTCCTGTGAGCAGACAACCGGTGGTGCCGAGCGACTTTCCACGCTCTACCGTCTCTGGAGGACGGTGCCCGAGCTGTACCATGCGCAGCTCACCCGCCGAAGCCCCCGGAAAGGAGCCTCTGACCAGCATTCAGCCTTACCACTGCTCCCGCGATGGTCCTACCCATGACCGGGCCGAGGCAAGCCTCGGGGACGCCCGGTCCCCGCGGTACCAGTCGTGATCACTGGTTGGATCTTTCGTAGCAAAGCTACTACCAATTTGGGAGGCCTACACTCCCGGCATTGATCGGCCAGCGCTTCGGGTTCGTGGTGTCGCTACTCACCAAAGGTCCTTACAGGAATCAGCCGGCAGGACCCGACAAGTCGTATCCTACCGACCTTTCAACCTGCAGGGAACCCCCCTGCGCCTCGGATACGCCAGGCTTCACCCGTCCACCGTTTCGGCAACCTTCATCCTTCTCCTCACAAACATATTCTTAGCCATCTCACTAAAACATTCATATGTTGCCCTATCACCCAACGCACTCGCCACATCCACACTTCCATCCTCACACACTTTCACACCGCTTTCATTCAACCTTCGGAGGTCATCGTACCATTTACACCTAACCAAAACGTGCTTCCAGTCCTCATTTCCTTCATTACATCCACACATCCTAGTTTCACACAATCCACGTTCCCATAAAAAGTCATTCATACTTCCATGCCCAGTCATCATGAAACATACATACAAACTCGGTTCAAACTCAACATTCTTCCATGCAAAATGCACATTCTTTATATATTCATACGTTACCCGTCCTTTCTCACTTGCATGCCATCTTCGCTGCCACACCTCTCTCATTCTTTCATTCATAAATTTTTCTTTCTCACTCTCATCCATTCCAGCCATTTCATTATCACTCAATAACTCATTCTCTCCTACATTCACATCATGCTTCACTTTCCATATCATGCCTCTCCTTCTACACTCCAGGTCCCAGGGGAGTGTACCCATGAGGACCTGCATGGCTTCGGTCGAGACAGTCCTGCACACATTCAAACAGGCATACAAAACTATTCTTTGACATTTATTCATAATTTCTCTTGCATACTTGTGTCTCATCGCATCACGCCATACACTTTCTTCGTTTTTTTGGAGTTGCGGAGGTGGATTGCCGAGGGGGGGTGTCGGAGTCCGAGTTGTCTGACCGGATGCGTCGCTTATTCTTGCGATGCCGTGCAGGGACCTTGATGTAGCCCTCTGAATCGGAGACCTCGGTGTCCATCATACTGATCGATGATGGTGGCCGGGGGTGAGGCGGAGTGGCGGTCGCTGAGCTGGCCTCCGGCCTGGGGAGGCTCATCCTCGGTTCCGGGGCCGGGAACGGCGTTCGTTCCGGTGTCACTGTTTCTTATCTGTAAACGATGCAATAATAAGAAAAAAAAAAAAAAAAAAAATTTCGGAAATTTGTTTGTAAAAAATTCCTGTATTTGTTTATAAAATTGTTTAAACAATTATTTAAACAATTAGTTGCCCGGTGCAGTTGGCGGCTGGTTACGGGTGGACTGGTGTTGCTGAAACAGAGAAAAAGGCAGAATTAAATTTTTAAGAGGTTTGAATTTGGCGCCCGTGTTAGTTGGCTGCTCCGTGGATTTCCGAGCGGAGGCTCGAAAGTTGTTTTCGGCCGGCTGGAACTTCCGCTGCCAACCTTGCCAAAATTTCTAGGGTTGGCAGCCCTGGATCCCTGCACGCCGACGGGAGGCCCTGATTGGCGGAGCTGGACAAGTTCCGGACGTCATCGCCACCCCACGCTGGCGGTGGCGTCTCGAAGCTCGAGGTGGAAGATGGCGTGGTTTCGATCTGTTGATTAATTTTTAAGAATCCACAGTTTTGCCACTATTGTCACGCACGATAAGTCAAATTGAAGGTCTTTAAAAACAATTAATTTTCACATATGACTGTTTTTCACAAAATCCTTGATCGATGTGCACAATTTTTATATCGGCGTGATCGGCTGATCGTCCTCTGCACTCTGGTAGCACTGGGATAATTCTCACTTGATGAAAAACCACTTTCGCAGAACTTTGACGGCGGAGCGTCGTGACAGCGCGTCTCGATCCTGCGACACCTAGCGGCGAGTCAGTAGATAGGGACATCTAATGTAAATCCGGTCACCACGAAGGTGACACGGATGTGTTACCTCGCCCTTCCGGGCATACACGGTAAAGATTACCATCTACTCCCGGTTCAACCACTGTCAAGGAAACGGGCCGAGGAAAAATCCGCACGTGCCATTGAGCCGTTTACAATGGACGAGTTCTTTAGCCGCCAGCAGATTTCCGTTTCCTTCCATCTGCTGGCGCCCACGGGGAACCACGGGGAGGCGAACTCGTGACGCGACGCCTCGCGTCCACGTAAGCGAAGACCTAGGAAGAAGGATGGGAGTTAGGAGGGATGGGTGGGGGTTTGGTGTCGTTGGTGGGGACGTGAAATGTCCCCTTTGGACGTGAAATGTCCTGGGGATTGCGGGTGCGCGAGGTTGCCTATCTACGTGAAGCCCTTTAGCCAAAGGGCTTCTCTACAAAATTCGGAGAAGAGCTGGAAGGCCTCTGGGGACGACACGAAGTGTTGTGCCGCCTCCGGCCATTTCCAGTCTCCGGTTGGAACTATATCGCGGAGGGCTTCTCTCTGCGGGTCGAAATTCGGACAGTCGAGTAGAAAATGATCGACCGTGTCCGATCCGTGACCACACACGCACTCCTCACCGTCGGAAACTCCGTACTCGCGTAGGCGCGAGCGGAAGTGTCCGTGGTCGGTGAGGACTTGCGTGATGTAGTGGCTCGGTTTCGTCCACTTGGCCGCCACCCTCTCCTCTATGTTCTTGAAGAAGGCGTAGGTGGTGCGGCCCTTGTGGGAAGAGTTCCACATGGATTGCCACACCTTGTACGCCTCGACCGCTAGCCTATGTTTTGCATCGTCGGCCCCCGCCGGAACGACAATGCTACCTAGTCTGGCGTCTTTACCTTTACGCGTCTCGTACAAGGCTTTTGTTTGCCTGAGCTTGACGTCGATGGGTATGGCGCCGGCTACCACGCACACGCTATCCCACGATGACCGGCGGTATGCGCCGGTCATCGCGATGAGAGCACGGCGCTGTGCAGCTCTCAGCACCCTGAGCTCCCCCTCCGTGCACCGGTCGGCCCACCCGGCGGCAGCGTACGTTGCCACCGGGATGAAAAAACCGCGATACACGGCGGAGAGTGCTCCGAAGCGGAGCCCCCATCCACATCTTGCCAGTCTACCCAGCTTCGCGAAGAGCGAGCCGACCTTGTCACTTATGTAGTTGCAATGGGTTCGAACACCCATGCCTCTATCAAAGTGGACGCCGAGGTTCTTGACGGAAGGTTTGAATCTTAGGGGCTTATTTCCGATCCGAATGGTCGGTGGCCTTTTTGTTAGATCTAGCTTGGAAGCGCGGACTGCCTTGCGTTTTCGGTCTGGGCGCGATCCTCCCCGTCGGCCTATCCTATCTCTCTCGATGTATCCGCTGCGCAGGACAATCGCCTCGGATTTTTTCTCGGAGATCTCTAACTTAGCTGATTTGCACCAACCTAGGATCAGGTCAACAACTCGTTGACCTTCGATCTCTAGGTCTCTACGGCAGTTTCCGCCCACGAGGACGATGAGGTCGTCCGCGTAGGCGACGAATCTATTCTCGACTGAGGCCTCGAGAGACCTCAGGAGATCGTCGAACATCAGGTTCCAACACGCCGGGCCGAGGAAGGAGCCTTGTGGGCACCCCCTCGTCGCGCGCTTGGAGACTCCTTCCGTTCCGACGGTGAGGCTGACTTTGCGGTCCTCGAAGTAGTTGGAGACTACCTCGAAGACGTTGCGAGGGCAGTCTCGGTCCCTAAGGCTCTTCAACACTAAGGGCCACCAGACGTTGTCGAAGGCTCCGGAAATGTCGAATAGCAGCGCTATCACATGCCGATGCTCTGAGGCATCAACCATGCGGCGCAGCTCGACAATTGCATCTTCAGTCGACTTTCCGCGCATGAAGCCGTACTGTCTGCTGGAGATGCGTCCCGTTGCCATCGCCGTCTGGTCGAGTCGGCTCTTAAGGAGCTTCTCGAAGGTTTTTCCTACGACGGAGAGGAGACAGATCGGTCGGTAGGACTTCGGGTCCTTCACGTCCTTACCCTCTCCCTTCAGGAGCACTCTGAGGGAGCCCTCCTTCCAGGTGGGGGGAAAGACGCCCCAACGAAGGCACCCGTTGAAAAGGCGAACTAACTGTCCTAATATTGCTTTCGCGGCGGCCTTCAGCGCTCGGACCTCGATAAGGTCCGGCCCTGGTGCCTTGTCGTTTTCGAACGTGCGAATCGCATTCACGACCTCGTCCGGTGAAAACGGAGAGGCGTCCGCGGTGCTTGGCGCTATCCGCACGTTCTCCCTAATCTCTAGCTGCGCGGGCGTGTCATCTTCCGGCCGGTCGTCCGGGACGTGTGCTTCCAGAAGTGTGTTGGCTGTCTCTACCGCGCTCATGTTACTATTGTTAACTCGCCGGAGGGTGCTGAGCACCCTCTCGACACGGAGCTTGTTCGCTTGCAGCTTGTACACGATACCCCAAGGCTCCGTGTTCCCGTGCGACGACACAAAGTTTCGCCAACTCTGGAGTTTCGCCCTCTTCACCTCTCTGCTGTAGTTCCGCAACGAAGTACGGTACTCCAGCAGTTTTATGAGGCGCGAGGACTCATTTCTTTCCTTCTGGAAGGCACGCCTCTGTCGGTAGACAGCCTTCTTCATGACTGTCAGTTCTTTAGTCCACCACGGATTGGACTTCCTAAATCTACGCTTTCTCGGCATTGACGCGGTGCAGGCATCTTGTATGATGTCTGTGAGCGTTTCTGCCATTCCTATCGTATCCTCCGCTGACTCCAGGCTCAGGACTTCGAGCCTCGATCGTGAGAGATCGGACAGGGTCTCGGAGAATCGCTCCCAGTCGGCTCGACGAGTGTCGAACCGAGAGTTCGCGGCTCCGCGATTCCCCGTCGCGGCTCTGGGTGCCCGCAGCCTGATGTCAACGGCGTTGTGGTCGCTGGTCGTCCACGCACACCTTACGTTCCAGCTCCTGATGAACGGAGACATGGAAGGCGACGCCAGGGTTACGTCGATGTATGACGACCCCGTTGGCGTCCAGAAGGTAGGTGGCTGAGCTGCGTCGTTCACAACGTCCATGCTAAACGCCGCAATCAGAGTCTCGAATTGAGCTCCTTTCTCGTCTGTGCCTCGAGTGCTCCAAAGCGAGGATTGCGCGTTAGCGTCTGTCGAAACTAAAAGTCTCTCCCCCCTCAGTGCGCAGAACACCTTCTCAAGGTGGCTGAGGTGCTTTTCTATTTCGTCGCGGTGCTGGAAATAGCACGACACCGCGTAAAAGGAAAAGCCGGGTGCTATCTCTTCCGCACAGGCGCAGTGGGAGTTGCTGAGCTGCGAGACGAAGATCATGTCGAAGTTGGGGTTGCAGACGGCAACAGCCGCCCACGGGGGTTGTGGTTCGGCTGCCGCCAACCTCACTCCGGACCCTAAACCACTAATCCTATGTCGCGTGCCCAGCTGGCTGACGTATGCCTCCTGCAATAGCAGGACGTCTAGCCGCTTCTGGGCAATGAGCTCGCGTACCTCTCCGGTGACCGCAGCTGAACGTCTCATGTTCAGCTGCAGTATCCTAATTTCGGGGATATTTTTGGGTGGGGGCCTAACAACCATAATCAGTTCGGGAGAGCGACTGATTTATGGCAGCTATATACGCGGGGCAGTCCTTGCTCGTCACGCAGTGGGAGGAGGGTTTCTTACCCCTCATGCAGTTTACGCAGGTGGCCGGCTTTTCTTTCTTCGGGCAGGTCTTGATCCCGTGCCCCGCCTCCGCGCAGTGGCCGCAGGTCTCCTTCTCGGCCTTGCAGAACTTGGCAGGATGGCCGAATCCCTGGCACTTATAACACCTGGTCACGCTGACGTGGTCCCGGACCCTGCAGCAGTTCCAGCCCACGTACAGCCTCTCCTTGGAGACCAGGAGGTCCCGGGCACGCTTGCTGACCTCGAATATCAAGTAGATAGGGACAGTTAGTGTTGCCGTCTAAACTGTGGTCTCTGAGAGACGGGCCGTACCTAAGTCCTTGGTGGACCATACCGGCCGCTCTTGCGACTTGTGCCTGATGTTCGGGCTCTACCTTCGTTCACTATCGTATCAGGGGAAGACAGCGTGCTACTCCCACTGCCACCTCGAGTCCAACCCAATCCAGGCACTCTTACGGAGTAGTGTTAAAGTCTTTTATCTCCGCAAGAGGGGCTTCAGCCTGGCCCGAGGGGACGAACCCCGAGGGGTTCGCCCAGCATGCCGTACATCGACGGAGCTGGACGAGTCCACGCTCCGTATGCAGTTTCGTTCTATGTTCGTTTCTTAGTCTTACTTACGGATCGTGCGAATTTTCGGAACTCCTGAAACAGCTGCTCTGACACCAGGCTGGCTTTGTCGATTGGCCACAGTAGATAGGGACAGTTATTGTCAGTTTAGGAGCATCAATGAGGCCGGAGCCTGCTCTAACCGGGCGAAGTGATGTTTCACTTATGCCGGTGATGTTGAATCAGCGGTGAACAGCTGTGAAGGAACCGGGACTTGGATCCATCGCGCCCTCGCTGTTAAGTTCATTGGACCGGGGAGTCAGAAGACCCGGTCTTAACTCATCTGACGGCTGCAAGGAGTTGTATGTTTGTTTTAAGTATTTCGCCGGCTATAGAGCCGGCGATAATATTATGAAAGTAGTGATGGTCGTTCTGCCAGGCGACCGCGGAGGCGGGTGCTCGGCACCGCACGCCAACCGCTACAACGGCACTTCTTGCCGTGTTGCCGCCCCCAAGATACCACACGACAGCAATAGTGCAGCGTGCTAGGCCAGCGGGCGGCTATTTACGTATTTGCTCCTCTAAAATTTATAGAGCTGACTGCTGAACCCAACACAGCCAGCCCGTGTCATCGAAGTAATTTTGGCACCGCTCGACAAACCAAAAGGCTGCGGATGCATTCCACCCAGACAAGCCCGAAGGCCGCGGGTAGAAAATACACCTCCGACAGCCCGAGGGCCGCGGGTGATAGTAGCAATAATACCGTCGACCACGGTAGCGGGCGCCAAGCGCCACACGCAAGCACCGCATCGACCCAGCGTCACAGACCTGTAGTAGGGAAGTCAATTGTAAACATGCCATGCACCACCATGCTTATATCTTTCATTGGCCCCTGCTCTTGCCTCTCTTGTCACCTGTTAGCGCGCACATGAACTTAACGAGATCCATGTCCAATTCTAACAAGTTACTCCTCTGCGCGCAGGTCCTAGCAAAAGAAACGCTCGCCGCTAACGCAGAGGGATGCCATTGCCCTATTTCGCCGCCCATACAGATGTGCGTTGCCCAGTCTCCGCCACGAGGAGGCGGGGTTGGTCTTTGGAGACTAGTAGATAGGGACATCTAGTGTGAATCCGGTCGCCGCGAAGGTGACACGGATATGTTTCCTCGCCCTTGCGGGCATACACAGCCAAATTACCATCTACCCCCAGTCCAACCACTGTCATGGAGACAGGCCAAGGAAAAATCCGCGCGTGCCATTGAGACGTTTGCAATGGACGAGTTCTTTAGCCGCTAGCGAAATTATGGTTTTACCCCCTTTCGCTAGCGCCCACGGGGAACCACGGGGAGGCGAACTCGTGACGCGACGCCTCGCGTCCACTAAGCGAAGACCTAGGAGAAAGGATGGGAGTTGGGAGGGATGGGTAGGGGTTTGGGGTAATTAATTGGTGGGGACGTGAGTCGTCCCCTTCTGGGTCCTGGGAGGTGCAGGTGTTTGGAGGTACCTATGTGAAGCCCTTTAGCCAAAGGGCTTCCCTACAGAAGTCGGAGAAAACCTGGAATGCCTCTGGAGACGACACGAAGTGTTGTGCCGCTTCCGGCCATTTCCAGTCTCCGGTTGGAACTACATCGCGGAGGGCTTCTCTCTGCGGTTCGAAATTGGGGCAGTCGAGGAGGAAGTGATCGACCGTGTCCGATCCGTGACCACACACGCACTCCTCACCGTCGGAAACTCCGTACGCGTGTAGGCGCGATCGGAAGTGTCCGTGGCCGGTGAGGACTTGCGTGGTGTAGTGGTTCGGTTTCGTCCACTTGGCCGCCACTCTCTCCTCTATGCTTTTGAAGAAGGCGTAAGTGGTGCGGCCCTTGTGGGAGGAATTCCACATGGATTGCCACACCTTGTACGCCTCGACCGCTAGCCTATGCTTTGCATCGTCGGCCCCCGCCGGAACGACGATGCTACCTAATCTGGCGTCTTTACCTTTACGCGTCTCGTACAAGGCTTTGGTTTGCCTGAGCTTAACGTCAATGGGTACAGCACCGGCCACCACGCACACGCTGTCCCACGATGACCGGCGATATGCGCCGGTCATCGCGATGAGAGCGCGGCGCTGTGCGGCTCTCAGCACTTTGAGCTCCCCCTCCGTGCACCGGTCGGCCCACCCGGCAGCAGCGTACGTTGCCACCGGGATAAAAACCCCGCGGTACACGGCGGAGAGCGCTCCGAAGCGGAGCCCCCATTCACGCCTCGCCAGTCTACCCAGCTTCGCGAAGAGCGAGCCGACCTTGCCACTTATGTAGTTGCAGTGGGTTCGAACACCCATGCCCCTATCAAAGTGAACGCCGAGGTACTTGACGAAGGGTTTGAAACTTAAGGGCTTACTTCCGATCCGAATGGTCGGTGGCCTTTTAACTAGGTCTAATTTTGAAGCGCGGACTGCCGTGCGTTTACGGTCTGGGCGCGATCCTCCCCGTCGGCCTATTTTGTCTCTCTGAATATATCCGCTGCGTAGGACAATTGCCTCGGATTTCTTCTCGGAGATCTCTAATTTTGCTGATCTGCACCAACTTAGGATCAGGTCAACAACTCGTTGACCCTCGATCTCTAGGTCTCTACGGCAGTTTCCGCCCACGAGGACGATGAGGTCGTCCGCGTAGGCGACGAATCTATTCTCAACTGAGGCCTCGAGAGACCTCAGGAGATCGTCGAACATCAGGTTCCAACACGCCGGACCGAGGACGGAGCCTTGTGGGCACCCCCTCGTCGCGCGCTTGGAGACTCTTTCCGTTCCGACGGTGATACTGACTTTGCGGTCCTCGAAGTAGTTGGAGACCACTTCGAAGACGTTGCGCGGGCAGTCTCGATCCCTAAGACTCTTCAAAACTAAGGGCCACCAGACGTTATCGAAGGCTCCGGAAATGTCGAATAGCAGCGCTATCACATGCCGATGCTCCATGGCATCAACCATGCGGCGCAGCTCGACAATTGCATCTTCAGTCGACTTTCCGCGCATGAAGCCGTACTGTCTGCTGGAGATGCGTCCCGTTGCCATCGCCGTCTGTTCGAGTCGGCTCTTAAGGAGCTTCTCGAAGGTTTTTCCTACGACGGAGAGGAGACAGATCGGTCGGTAGGACTTCGGGTCCTTCACGTCCTTACCCTCTCCCTTCAGGAGCACTCTGAGGGAGCCCTACTTCCAGGTGGGGGGAAAGACGCCCCAACGAAGGCACCCGTTGAAAAGGCGAACTAACTGTCCTAATATTGCTTTCGCGGCGGCCTTCAGCGCTCGGACCTCGATAAGGTCCGGCCCTGGTGCCTTGTCGTTTTTGAACGTGCGAATCGCATTCACGACCTCGTCCGGTGAAAACGGAGAGGCGTCCGCGGTGTTTGGCGCTATCCGCACGTTCTCCCTAATCTCTAGCTGCGCGGGCGTGTCATCTTCCGGCCGGTCGTCCGGGACGTGTGCTTCCAGAAGTGTGTTGGCTGTCTCTACCGCGCTCATGTTACTATTGTTAACTCGCCGGAGGGTGCTGAGCACCCTCTCGACACGGAGCTTGTTCGCTTGCAGCTTGTACACGATGCCCCAAGGCTCCGTGTTCCCGTGCGACGACACAAAGTTTCGCCAACTCTGGAGTTTCGCCCTCTTCACCTCTCTGCTGTAGTTCCGCAACGAAGTACGGTACTCCAGCAGTTTTATGAGGCGCGAGGACTCATTTCTTTCCTTCTGGAAGGCACGCCTCTGTCGGTAGACAGCCTTCTTCATGACTGTCAGTTCTTTAGTCCACCACGGATTGGACTTCCTAAATCTACGCTTTCTCGGCATTGACGCGGTGCAGGCATCTTGTATGATGTCCGTGAGCGTTTCTGCCATTCCTATAGTTTCCTCCGCTGACTCCAGGCTCAGGACTTCGAGCCTCGATCGTGAAAGATCGGACAGGGTCTCGGAGAATCGCTCCCAGTCGGCTCGACGAGTGTCGAACCGAGAGTTCGCGACTCCGCGGTTCCCCGTCGCGGCTCTGGGTGCCCGCAACCTAATGTCAACGGCGTTGTGGTCGCTGGTCGTCCACGCACACCTTATGTTCCAGCTCCTGATGAACGGAGACATGGAAGGCGACGCCAGGGTTACGTCGATGTATGACGACCCGGTTGGCGTCCAGAAGGTAGGTGGTTGAGCTGCGTCGTTCACAACGTCCATGCTGAACGCCGCTATCAGAGTCTCGAATTGAGCTCCTTTCTCGTCTGTGCCTCGAGGGCTCCAAAGCGAGGATTGCGCGTTAGCGTCTGTCGAAACTAAAAGTCTCTCCCCCCTCAGTGCGCAGAACACCTTCTCAAGGTGGCTGAGGTGCTTTTCTATTTCGTCGCGGTGCTGGAAATAGCACGACACCGCGTAAAAGGAAAAGCCGGGTGCTAGCACTTCCGCACAGGCGCAGTGGGAGTTGCTGAGCTGCGAGACGAAGATCATGTCGAAGTTGGGGTTGCAGACGGCAACAGCCGCCCACGGGGGTTGTGGTTCGGCTGCCGCCAACCTCACTCCGGACCCTAAACCACTAATCCTATGTCGCGTGCCCAGCTGGCTGACGTATGCCTCCTGCAATAGCAGGACGTCTAGCCGCTTCTGGGCAATGAGCTCGCGTACCTCTCCGGTGACCGCAGCTGAACGTCTCATGTTCAGCTGCAGTATCCTAATTTCGGGGATATTTTTGGGTGGGGGCCTAACAACCATAATCAGTTCGGGAGAGCGACTGATTTATGGCAGCTATATACGCGGGGCAGTCCTTGCTCGTCACGCAGTGGGAGGAGGGTTTCTTACCCCTCATGCAGTTTACGCAGGTGACCGGCTTTTCTTTCTTCGGGCAGGTCTTGATCCCGTGCCCCGCCTCCGCGCAGTGGCCGCAGGTCTCCTTCTCGGCCTTGCAGAACTTGGCAGGATGGCCGAATCCCTGGCACTTATAACACCTGGTCACGCTGACGTGGTCCCGGACCCTGCAGCAGTTCCAGCCCACGTACAGCCTCTCCTTGGAGACCAGGAGGTCCCGGGCACGCTTGCTGACCTCGAATATCAGGTTGCAGCGGTCCCTGGTTTTATCGCCGCTCCTGTACACTAGGTTAATCTCCTTGGAGAGGCTGGCCGCTTCCTCTTTGCTGAGGTTCTGCTGCAGGATCGCTGCGGTCGTCTCCTTGGGGTCCTCCTGGGCCCGCGGGACATCGAAGACGATGATCCGCGGGTTCCGCTTGGCCGGAGCTCCTACGATAAAACCGGCAGCTTTTAGTTTTTGGTGCGCCATTAAGGTTGCCACGTCGGTGTTCTTCGACGTGACCAGCGCGATTCCGGAACCCTGTACCCTGCGGACGCCCCTGATTTGCAGGCCGTCCGCTCTCGGCGAGACCAGCTCGAAGACCGCCTCCTTTGTCTTCGAGTAGATAGGGACAGATGGAATCTCGTTAATTCATTTATGCGCCACACTAATGCGATGACGACGCATTTGGCTAAACCTGTGCTTATCAGATGGAGTCGCCGTCTTCCGCGGGAATTAATTTACTTTTTGATGGGACTCAAGTCCCATTCTCTTAATGTTAGTGGCTGCACTTGATACCTCCAACTGATTTGCGCATTGGTAGCTATGGAGTTATTTATTTTGTATTTTTTTTTTTTTTTTCTTACTACCTCGATTTCTTCGGCCACCTGCACCGAATCGTCAGCAAAGGCCAAGGTAGAAATATTTTCGTCACCCATCATAACGCCCTCCGTTGTCTCGTCTATGGTCTTCATTATGTGAGTCGGCTATGATGCTAAAAGTCTGCTTGACCCCTCTGTTCAGGACCAGTCATCGTACATGTCCCTAATATACTTTCTGATGATTGCCGGAATGCCCTTAAGCACCAGCCTATTCTCCTTAGCTGAATGGGGGACGGTATGTATTGACGATAGTCACCACGTCACCTGTTTTCTCTTTCGTCACTCTCATGACCCTGGCCAATATGGAAATGTTAAGCCTACAACCATCCTTTTTTTTTTTTTTTTTTTTTTTTTTTGTGACAGTCTGCGGTACATATATATAGTACGCATGGCCCGATGTCTCAATCCCCAGTTCGACTTGGCAATCTTTGCTAGCGTATTCAGCGTTCGCACAGACTTAGCACTCAAGTACTCAACATGGGAATGAATTTCCAGTCCGTAATCGAAGTACACATTATGATACCTAACGGAATCTTTCTTGGCGATACTCCGATCACCTACTTTTACAAAAGGCGGCGTTTCTCTATTGAACTATCCTTTCAAGAACACCACCTCGGTTTAGGCTGCAGACATTGACAATTTTTGCTGGTCGCACCAGCGAGAAATGATGTCCGCCACCAATTGGAGAATGCTTTCTAGATCTGCGCTGTTATTCGCGTAGACCAGGACGTGCAGATCGTCTGCATAGGCTACGAGCCCGCAAGCAAGTCCGGTGTTCGATAGGAGATGCAAAACCTTATCGAAGATTCAGTTCCCATAGCTCGCACCGAGAATCGATCCCTGTGGACAACCTTTGTTGACTTTCTTCCTCATTGCACCGCGATCAAACACCATAGTCACCACGCAGCCGTCGAAGTAGTCGATCATTCGACGAAACAGTTTCTTTGGACAGCCTTGCTTACTCAACGCGTTGAGTATGCTCGACCACCAGACATTGTCAAAGGCTTCAGCGAAGTCGAAGAGCAGACGCATGCCATACTTTTCTTCACGACTGGACACAAGCTCCCTCAGCTTTACCACGGCATCAGTCATGGATCGCTGCGGCCTGAATCCGTATTGCTGATCGGAGGCGTAGTCTGGGTGCCAGAACAAGTTAGTTAATCGCATCACGATCAGTTTCTCCAAGACTTTACCTACTGTTATAATGAATCGAGGCTCGTGGTATCTGTTTTGATAATTATTTAATAAGATATGATGAATACAATTAGGTTGTCTCTTCGTGGACATTTCTAGTTGCTTAACCCTTTTAGCACCGAGCGAAAGAAGCGTACCTAGGCGAAGAATACCGGGCCGAATCGGCGAATTTGTAGAGGTTTGCGAAAATGCTCGTAAAAACCAAAGTAGGCGTGATATTTACAAAATTCAAAAAGCAGCATATTGCGAAAGGAGTGGAGAATAAATCAATACCAATGAAGTTTCAATATTTGTTAAAAAAAAAAAAAAAAAAAAAAAAAAAAAAAAAAAAATCTTAAGAATAACATAAGTATAAGACATAATGAAAATTGTTCAAAGCAATTTCTCTTTTTCAAAACGTAATTGCATATAGAAAAAATCATCGTTTGGTCATCGCTTTATATATATATATATATGGTAGTATGGTGTATAGACATTGCATTTTGCAATCATTTGCAATGAAATAGCTGGTGTCGGATATCAAAACGAAGGATAACGCAACACGTTATCCTCGTTATCATCGAATATGATGCACAGCAAGCGTCAGACAAATGTAATACCCAAGAGGATCGTGCAGCTGGTAATACGTCACTAAAAAAATATAAATGTTATTATAAATATTTATAGTTAGTTCTCTGTCCACTAAAAATGTGTAATGTTTCCGTATTTTTACTTACATAAGCCATTTATCCGCATTGATGCTTACTTATGCATACACCATGCACCCCTTTATTGCAATGATTGCAAATTGTGCGCGATCTTCGCACAGGCCCTCCATCCACCCTACTACACACAACGCAAACCTTTTCCCTCCTTCCAGGAAGTTTACGGATACCTGGGACTGTGGAATCTCTCGATGTGTGACCCAATGAACTTCCTGGATCCATATTTTTTTCAGCCATCCATTCTTCTGTGATCGACTGAATGATACTGGTTATAAATTCGAGTCGAGTCATAACCTTTCCTTCTGGATTGTGTTTGTATAATATGTATGCATTCAAGACCATGCGAGAGAAAATGGAAAATACCACTTTCTTCCAATATTTCACCGTTCTCCTTTCGTCCAAATATGAGTAGACCATCATATCTGAGACATCAATGCCTCCCATATATTTGTTATAGTCGCAGACGAGTTCTGGTTTTTGAACTTCCGTTTCCTGATTCCGTCTTCGAATTACAGTTGTTTTATTTGCGGCTGTTCCATTACGTTGACAACAGTAGTATATTTTTTTTCTGTGATTTCTTTTCTCTGTACGCTAATAGAAGTATTTCCCGATTTCTTAGGTACTTATATTCACCCACTTCCAATTTTTGTTTGAGCTGCGATGGAATATGTTTTCTGTTACTGCGCGCGCGCGCGTATGGTTCCGGATAAAAATGTATTCTTCTCATACAGAGATCTTGCTAAGGGGATGTTCGTAAAAAAATTGTCGACAGTTACATGGTATCCTTTCATAAAGAAGTTACTCATACTGAGTAATTTTTCTATTACTACTTGAGCGAGGCTTTTTTCTTTTATTTCCCTTTTGTCGCGTTGGTCCTTGGGGGGGGGGGCTCCCCGATAACAAAAAAAATGACAAACAATAATGTGAGACCGCATCGGTAAGCATCCAAAACTTTATGCCCCATTTGTGGTGCTTTTTGTTTGGCAAGTACTGGGTCAGTACTGATCTACTTTTGGTGCCTACTAACGATTCATCCACGCTCAAGTGCTGATTTGGCGAATAATAAAATTTGAATTTGCTATTTGCATGAGTAACGACAGGTTCAAACTTAGCTGTTGGGTCGTATTCATTGCTATCACGTGCTGGTAGTGTACTATTGTCCACAATATGAAAAGATTTGCTTAGTAACTGAAATCTATTCCGGCTGAACATTTGACCAAACCATGGGATATACCGATAATTCCGTGACCAGTAACTAAAAAAATGTTGGCCTACGGGTTTTTCCCATTTCGAGCAAAACGGCTATGAATGCTTTCAACTCTTTGATTGTCGTTTTCTTCCAGTTCAATGTTGTAGATCTATTTGCTGGTCCAGCATTCTCGAAAAACTGTTCTGCGTACCGATTTGTTTCGAATCTCAACATGCTTAGAAATTGGTACGTAAAAAATAAATCGAAATATTCTATTGGTTTGGATATGTTCGGTGGCAAATGTTTAGGGCCGGGTATTTCCGAAAATAACGGGCGCGGGTTATATTGGCTATCGTTTTCCACATTTACTTCCCTGAAATTGGTGAAAGATTCCACACTACCACTCTCGTCATCCCCATCTTCCAATTCTTCTTCGCTGGATTCACTATCGCTATATAGCATGCGATCACACCGACGGCTTGGCGCGAATAATTCGTCATCACTGTCAACTCCTTCTTCAGCTATATCTAACTCGTTAACAATTCGCACTAATTCTGCCTCATCCATGTTCGTAACAGGATATAATTTTTCCAAAAAGGTAGCAACAAAACTGACACAATTTTCTACTGCTAGTTGTGTTTCTATGAAAACGATGACGGCTTTGGAACACTGACTGCACGTTCGACGGATCAAGAAAGAGTGAAAAAGGTTTTAGGCTCGCAGCTTCGATACACTGGTGCCATTTGAGTTCTCTGATAACTATCATAAACATCGTAAAGATTGCGACTACGGTCCAGAGAAAGTATCTCGTGTCGACGGATATCCGAGGGATATACCGTGTCCCGTTTCTACCTTATCACTTTGACATATACAAACCCTCGGCACGAAACAACATAAGATATAACAAAAAGTTGATCTAATAAACATTTTTTCACTTGTGTTGCATCGAATATGAACCATTTTAACATTTTATGAAGTTATACTTAAACACAGATCTTTTGTGATGAGTATAATAAGACTCTAATGGAGGCGCAACGATATATCGTCGTTGGTATTTTTGGCTCCCATGACCACGACTGCTCTTACACTGTCTTTGTGCAGTGCTCCGTCGGAAGCAAGAGGAGCCCTACTTCACGGTGCATACATGTTATATGGCGCGTGATTCAAAACATGATTGTGGGTGACATTGTAATATCCATTATTTACAACACCTACTACCGAGAGTAAGCAGATTGTCCTGTAGGACTCCGTCCTAGGTCTGCCAGGCCCTTTCAGTATCGTAATAATGGACCTAAATTTCCATCTAGCAGGAAAGATTCCGTGTTCTAGGCATCCATTGTAGAGTCGGAGGAGTTCATGGTGGATCATTCGACTCGAGCGTTCTGAAACCTCCGGCTCAATTCGGTGAAGGTTCAGATACTTTCCGCTCTTCAGTCGGGTTGACCGCCGCGCTAAGCATCGAGTGAGTGAAAGGAGTTGCGTTCTCTCTTACCGGCGCGGAAGCAGCTTTCCTCCTGACGCGCACATGATTCAGAGAGTCGTTCTCGGTCGAGTCGTCTGGAATTAGTGGTGGAGTCCCAGTCTGTCGTGAAACCCAGGGCAGTACGAATGTTAGAGACGACTGCGCCAACGGTCATCTTCTGCCTTGTGATCTTATACATAACGACGCAAGGTTCTAGTAGCTCTAATAGCGGCTTTGTAGGTCTTTCTCTGTTTAAGATACTCGGTCCTCGTGGCCACCTTCTGCTTATCCGAACATGCCAGATTCTGGGAGGCTCGTCTAAGTTTGCGGACTCGCCTCTTCTGTCTTGTCAAGTCTGCAGTCCAACATGGGACGGATTTTGAGTGCCATCGCTTGGTTGGCATTGAGGAATTACACGCTTGGATGGTCGTCTTTTGATCTTCTGTGCAAGATGTTCGACTTCCCCTCTATTCAGTGGAACTGGGGATAGATTCCTCTTGCATTACAGCAGCGCCTTATCGGACTTGTTTGCGCTTTCGAGCCGGTATCTCGGTTTCGTCAATGCCTATCTTCAAAGAAAACTATCACTTGGTGATCACTAGTCTTCAGATCCTTGCGGACTTTCCAACCTCGCACCTTGTCGCATACATCAAGTGTAGCTAGTGTGACGTCGATGTAAGACTGTCCACTAGGGCTGGAAAACGGCTGAGCGTTTCCAGTCTCGTTCAAGACAACCAAGCCATGGCTCACGATAAACTCTTCGAGTTTACGGCCTCTCGCGTCCGTCTTCGCGCTACCCCACAGGGTTGTTTTTGTGTTGACGTCGGCGGAGATAATGACTCGGCTGTGCCTCAGTGCATTAAGAGCTCTCTCCAATCGTGCCAGACCGGATTCAACTTCTTCAGAGCATTGGAAATACTGGCTGATCAGAAAGAAACTCCCAAACGAGCCTGAAATGCTAGCACAGGATATATGCGTGTCGCAAAAGTTAGACACCTTAACCACGGTTAGATCCGGGCTTCTGATCGCTATTGCAGCCATCACCGGATTACCTGCCGTGATCAGCCTCGTTCTCAAGCCTAGCCCGGGCACTGTATCCCGCCAGCTATATGACTCTTGTGCGAGCAACACATCCGTCCCTCTCTTATGGATTTCAGTCCGAACCTCGTCGGCCATGTTTCGAGCCCGCTGCATATTATGCTGCATGATTCGAATGACTCGTGAACGTAGTCGGTGGTTTGTACTAATTATTCGTATTTTGTTCGGGATATCTCCAGAGCTAGCGCTTCCTGATAGGAGGCGCAAGCCGGGTCCCGGGACTTGTGCTTGTAGTCTCGCCCTCTGTCCTTAGAGCAAACCAGAGGTTTGATCTTCTTGTTACAAGCGCAAAGATATGCCCCTTTTCGGAGCAGTGACCGCATACGTCCTCTTTGAACTTGCAGCGCTTGCTTGCCCGAAGCGCTGATACCGATAGCACCGTAGTACCGAGACGTTGTCCTGCACGCGGCAGGAACTCCATCCGAGGTACACCCGGCCACCTCTCTGTTTCAGTCGCAGACGGATCTGCGGATTGACGGCCACAACCCAGTTAGCTGTCTCCGGGGTCTTGCCAGCCATGTGGCTGACTCTATCCCCGATGACACATCTTTTTGAGTCATTTCGCAGAGATTTTGCTTCCATAGACAGGAAGCAATTTCCTCCTTACCCATCTTCTTCAGGACGTCGTAGATTATGATCATCGGGTCCCGTTTGATGAGTAGGGTGGCGGACATGCTTGAGCTTTTTATTCCCAACGAAGGCCTTCAGGTCTTCCTTCTTCTCGACGGTGATGCCACTGGGGTGGATGCGTCGGACTGACTTGACTCGGATGGCCTCCTTCGCTGGTTTTACGATGGACAGTACAGTCCGCTTAGTTGCGTCGCTACTCTGTCCCTTTGTCCTCCGGCGGAGAGTTGCGCACCACGTGTTGTGGAGGTCTTACCGCTTCCGGAGAAGCTCTCTTGCAGTCGACCTTAGCCACTTGGGCGTAGGTCGGCTGCACTGCATTGCAAACCGTCTTCGGAAGAGTTCCCTTGGACGGCCCAGGTCTCGCATTGCACTCACTACGGCAGGACGCGCTTTTAGGTCCGCCCTGACCGCGGCGAGCTGCCTTTCGACGAAGCTGTTCCTTTGGACCAGCTCCAGGACCAGCTCGTTGAGTGCCTCAACCTCGGATAGGATGTTCGATCTGGACGGAGATCGACACGGGTCGAATGGAGAAGGTTCGCATCTCGGATACCCTCCCAAAGGGTTCGTCTCGAATGAGATCGAGAGGCAATCCCTTGCGCCCGGAGATCGCCCCCTTCGACCTCCTGGCCTGGTTTTCGTGGGCTTTGCCGGTGGGTGCGTCCGGCTTCGCTCGCTTTGATTTTTTGGTGACGATTTTCCAGCCGTCACCTGCTGGGACTTTGCCCTCCATCTTGGGTTTCTTCCCGGCCTTGCGGCCGAAAGAGTCCCTCGACGCGGGTGGGGCCACCACGTTACCGATTTTCGGCGTACCTTCAACCGTGGTCTCGGTTATCGCGTGTGTGCCACGCACATCTCAAGAGCCACACGAGGGTTGACGACGTTCAACACGATCGCGGGCCGCTTGTCAATCGCAGACGCGGCGGTTTGGGTAGCTGCGGTAGCCTCAGCGCCTCTGGCGACGGCTTCACTCCTGCTGGAAGCTCGTCCCGTCGACATTGAATGCTTTTTTTATTTTTGTAGTTTTTGTGATAGTACCCATCCTTAGTACTATGTCTTCATCCAGTGCGCTCCCCGGCCACCACCGACACACACACTTTGGAATCCGCCATCAAGCTGTTTATTAGAGAAATATGAAATATATTATCAATAAGAAACTTATCCATTTAGTTGAGGATGCTTCTGTTGGCTGGAATTGTGTCTCACGATGTCGAAAGGCATTGATCTCGTACAACGTAAAGCTGATCTTTCAATGCACTGTCACCAAACACTGATCACTTCATTAATTACTGATAATCCGAAACACTTGTGGATATTACGAAAGATGACTAAGACGCTTTCTCGGCTGATCGTTTATACGACGCGTTCGCAGATAATCGTTTATTCGACACGTTCGTTCGGCAGTCAACGTTTCACTGTCGAAAAATTCAAGCCTCGACCGTGGGCCCCTGTCCTTCGTCGTTCGGCCGTCCGAGAAAATGACACCCGATACCATTTTCCTCGAAAGGCTGTTAATTACGTTCTAAGAGCGCAGGGTACCGTTGATGAAAGAGGGTTAGCCGCAGTTTACATCCCTGCATATCTTGTTTATTTAATATGGCGCCGTGCCCGTTGTCGTCGTCGCCACACACCGAAGATCCTAAATCGTTGAGGTAGCCTATGGAGGGGTGGTGTGTTTTCTATTGAATCGTTTAATCCTTCATTAAAAATTGGTGGCCCTGAAAAGGACCGACTAATGCTATCGATAATATTGTTCAAAATGCCGATCTCCGAACACCACTCGGTACGGCTTACAATTTGTCGTTGTATTTTATCCAACATTTCTGTTGTTATCTTTGCAACAGCGCCGTGAATTCGGCTTATTATATCATCAATGCTTTCTATTGCTTTTTTGTATACTGTATCCTGGAAGTAGACAATATTGATTTAAAAGAACAATAAAAAGATGCAATAATAATTTGAAAATGTTCATTGCTAAAATTAGTTTCAAATAACCCCAGAAATAAAAATCCGTCGGATTTAAATCGGGTTAAACCTGTGCATGGTGTGACCGAAGCGCACGCGGATTCTCGTCGCTCCACAAGTGCAAACTATGGGCATTAAAACACTCTTCTCTTGTGAACAGTGCTTCATCTGTCCATAAAATGAATTTGCAGAATGATGGATTCCGCGCTACTTCTCCCAGCAGCCATCTTGAATATTGGATCAGTTGATCGAAGTCAGAATCTTGCAATTTCTGCACCCGTTTGAATTTATGCGGGTGCTTCAAGTTGTCTTTTAGGATGCGATGTACGGTAGTACTGCTAACACTAGAAAGAAAAAAAATATATGCAAATGCATAAACATTTAAAGATCATGAACATTTCTTGTTAGGCAAATAAAAATCATGGTTATTTTAATCGTGACTTGTTCTAAGCGGAGGCTGATTCCTCGTACATTCTCGGTGCCGTCCTCCTCTATAAGGGTTTGCGCTCGATTTTCTGATCGGAGGGTCCGCGCAGAAAATGATCTCCCGGCCCCCTTATCGTTTGATGCCGTGATGCCGCGGTAACGTACGTACAGTAAATAATAATAAAAATAAAAAAAGTAAATAATAATAGAAACGCCGTGCTAACAAACGTACAGTATATTCTGTGGACGTACGAAAATTTGGGTATTCTTCCCGCAATCTTCTCACAGTAGCAGCTGCATTTCCCTTGCACTGCGCGAATATTATCTGGTACTGTTCTTGTGTTAAATACATTTTAGAAATCTTCACGACGTATTCTCTAGCACTGTTGAACGCTTTGTAGCCCTCCTTCTTATGTTGCGAGCCCATTATCGTTTCAAAAACAGACAAGCGTCGTAGTATCGTCTTATGCCGTCACCCAATTCGACATTCGTTTAAAATGTTGATTACCTGGTTGAACTAGTTCACATTTAGAAAGAGTACTTTTAAAAACTTGTAATTCCATATAATTACAGTGGGCCCTTGAGTTTTGCACACAATGGGTACCTGAAAATGTGTGCCCATGTTGAATGTTCGAAAGTAGAGGGATTTAAAAAATAAAAATATGCACCAAATACTGTGTTTCGAATCAGGAAACGGAATAATTGAATTTTGCAACCAAAGTAAACTGGTGAAAGATAGTATATTACAAGTTTTGGTTAAATACAATTGTATATGTACTAGTGAATCTTTTCTCATCTCAGAGCAGTAATATTTTTCCTTTAATCGATCTAAGGTTTCCGTTACACCCTTGTGACCTGCGATTAATCTACTGCGAGCTTCTGTTAATTTTCATCGAATTTGTTCTGCTGATGTGACAATTTTATCCGTGTTCGTAGGTTGTGGCAAAACTGGGCTAATATCTGGTTCGTCTCCATCAGTTGAACTGCTGTTCTCCTGGGATGAAGATTCGTAATCAGGTATAGACTAAGTTATACTTGGTTCACTGATCTTGGCAGGTGATATTATTGGTAGATTAAATGGCGTAGATGAGGCGTCTGGGATATTGTAGATGACTGGTGTTTGTATCATTGTTTCTTTTACTCTTGGCTTGGCTGTTATCACAGTTTCATCTATTTTATTGCGTTTGCAAAAGCTGCTTAGGTCGGCGATTATGGTACTTTCATCTTGATCTTCGGTGCTCATTAAGAATGCGGGTTGTGGATGAGTTGGTGTGGTACCGGCGAAGAGGATGTTGTGATTCCTGTTGAGAATATTTGCTGCTGTCTTAAATTCCCACGTTTTCGACGATATGTTCGACGCTCCTTTTCTCTGGATGAATAATTATTCTTAGGCGAATTTAAAGTACGTGGAGGATAAGCTATCAGTAATTCTGTACCGACTTCTCCTTGGCTTAATACTGCTCCTACTCCAGCTTCATAGAGTTCGTTTCGAAAATCTTGAAAACTCTGTTGCTGTTCTTCACGCCAATTAACCTGATTTCTTTGTCCAAAGGTTTGGTTAATGTTTGTGACTTTAGTGTATAATATCTGACTAGCTTTTTTTTGCTTTGTGAATGTATCCCGGATTCTACATAGATCGCGCTCTCAGTTTATCTCACTGGTCGGCTGGGGCTCGTAACCTTGCAAG
Organism: Megalopta genalis; assembly: GCF_051020955.1. Lineage (NCBI taxonomy): Eukaryota > Metazoa > Arthropoda > Insecta > Hymenoptera > Halictidae > Megalopta > Megalopta genalis. The sequence continues at coordinate 218,531 of NW_027476118.1, forward strand.
GATATGCAGTGACTCTCATTAATACTCGGACACTTTTTAGAACACAATATCTTTTTTAAAACTAGAATGAACGATTTGAACTTGCTTCTAGATTATAGAGGGACCAGTACAGAGTGTCTCAAAATTATGGTATTTCCGGGAAATGTGGGATTCCTGAGATCATTTGAAGTAACTTTTTCCTTTACAAAAATGTTCTCCGAGGCATCGTTAACGAGTAATTAACGAAAAACGCTGACCAATGAGAAGTTAGCTCGGCTAACGCGAGGCGGGGCAGCTAACAAGGGCGCGAAAACCAATTCCGTTTATTGGCTCGGTCGCCTCGTGTCAGCTGATCTTGGCCTCTCATTGATTACTGTTTTTCGTTAATAACTTGTAAATGAGAAGCCGCGGATCGCATTTTTGCTGATGAAAAGGTTGCTTCAAAAGACCTCATGAACCACTCACTTCCCGGAAATACAATAATTTTAGGACACCCTGTATACTAAACAATAACTTCGTTACAATTTTACGATTTAAAAAAAAATTCAAGTCAGTAGGTATATAGGTTGCGTTCTGCAATCAAGGGTGAGGGGAAGGCTGAGCCGGGGGGGGTAAAGGGAAGGAAGCATCATCGTGAGCGGCACGCGTCGTGTGGAGGGGGGAAGTCACCGATAAGGAGTTTTGCGGTTTTGCATCCGGAGAGGTTCTCGGACGCCTTACCCGGAAGTTGCTTATCTTGCGAAGCGATATCGGGGATTTTGGTTTCGTTTATTAGATTTCTTAAAGTATGGTTTTTTTATCTCGGTATAATATTGTAGCGAGCGAGCGAGAGAGAGAGAGAGAGGGGAGGATGCAGCGGTTGTTCTCTCTCTTGCAAATGATGCGGACAGAGAGAGATATTTTTTCCACCTTGCAACGGTTTGTTGTCACATCCTTTCCATGATTAGTGATTTTGGAAGTCTCCTTATCCCCGGTTTTTTCTTTGCAGTAACGATGTGGACAGAGAGAGGGAGATATTTTTTTCTCTCTCTCGTTTACTGTTTTTGCATATTTGCTTTTCCCTCTGCAGCGAACATTTTATTCGCTACTGAGTTGGGAATTGATATGGAATTTGAACGTGTCATTGTTGCAATCGTTCGCAACGTCGAAGAAGTTTGTGGTTTTGTATCCGGAGAGACTCGCGGATGCTTTACCCGGGAAGTCGCTTGCGAAGCGATATCAGGATTTCGGTCTCGTTGAGATTTATTAAAGTAAGGTTTTCTAATCTCGGTTTTTTCTCTTGCACCGCATTCTCTTTTGCAGCAGTTTCTCTATCTTGCAACGATATGGATGGAGAGATGTATTTTTCTACTTTATCGTTTTAGAGAGAGAGTGAGATGGATTATAACGATGTGAGAGAAGTGCATGTGTGCATGTTAATAAATAGACGAAGCCTAATGCGGAGCAAATCAAATCGTTGTTGTAAAAGACAAAGTGACAGTGAAAAACAGTGTGCTAGTGAAAACTTAATAATTATATTAAAAAATCAATCATATCGCGAATAGACTTTATTATAGATATGGACGGATTTAACGTAAATAAGCAGTTTCTTTGTAAAGAACTAGCCATCGTAAATGTGCGCACAGGCTTCGCGTCTCTATATGAATTCGAGCTAGGCGTCCAATACAGCGATTTAAGTGAAGCTGATAGAAAGTCTGCATGGTACGTCACGAATTTCATTCATGGGATTCCTTTCAAAAATTTTTCGGGGCAAAAGAATTATAATCAGATAGATATTTCGACATTAGTTAAACTTTTTATTCGCGGCTTTAAGGATCCCGTAATCGCGTATAAGGGGGGTCATATTGAGAGGGATTTGTTAAGCCAAATTGGCGTGCGACATGTTAATTTAGAATCTTTTAGTTGCCCCAAATTCGAAATTTGAGCCGCGGACCCGAAGTATGGGCCAATGGACCCACCAAGCAGGCTTCATTGTTGGACGCCTAGTTCAACATCAAAGCGGAGGGTACAGTATCACTGTGCCCTCACCGAGGTGCGCGTCTTTCGCAATTGGTACCAGCAAGGTAATTTTTTTATTTTTTATTTTTTTACAATTATTTTTATGCTGCATTTTTTGTAGAAATAGAGCGAAAGACGTAAGTCTGTGTGCACTCCTCAGCGAGGTGCAAATCTTTCACAATTGGTACCAGCAAGGTAATTTTTTTTATTTTTTATTTTTTTACAATTATTTTTATGGTGCATTTTTTGTAGAAATAGAGCGAAAGACGTAAGCCTGTGTGCACTCCTCAGCGAGGTGCGAATCTTTCGCAATTGGTACCAGCAAGGTAATTCTTTTTATTCTTTATTTTTTATTTTTTTACAATTATTTTTATGATGCATTTTTTGTAGAAATAGAGCGAAAGACGTAAGCCTGTGCGAATCTTTTTTTGGTCGAGGTGATGTCCTGGGGAGAAAAAATTGTAACAACGTGCCGATCGGTGTTGATACGATGGATGAGAAGAGGTATGTATAATAATTGTTATTTAAAAAATTAAAATTAATTTTTTTAATAACGATTATTTTTTAATTAACAGCGTCTTCTTGAAGAGGAGGAGGAGGAGGAGGAGGAGGAGGAGGAGGAGGAGGCTTACGTTTGTCATCAACGGTTCAGTATCACTGTGCCCTCAGTGAGGAGCGCGTCTTTTGTCAGTAGTTCATGGAAGGTAACGTATTTTTTTCCTTTTTTTAGTTACTATTATTTTTCATTTCCACGATACCTTTTTCTTTGCAGAAGGAGATAATGACGATGATTGATTATCGACGCGAGGAGGATAGACTTCGAAGTTTCGAATTCTGGCCAATTGAATATATTCAACCGGAGGAACTTGCAGCCGCAGGATTTTACTATCTGGGACAGGACGATTTTGTCGCATGTTTTGCATGCGACATCGAATTGCATCGGTGGCAACACAACGACAGGGCCATGTCGGAGCATCACTTCTGGTCGAGGAATTGTCCATATGTACTGGGGGAAAATTGCGGCAACGTGCCGATCGATGCTCATCCCACAATCATTTCAATGTCACCATCAAGAAGCGGTGTGGACGAGTGCGGAATCTACGATTATACCATGGATGAGAAGAGGTATGTATGTATAACAAATGTTATTTTAAAAGAAATTAAAATTTATTTTTTAATAATGATTTTTTTTTTAATTAAGAGCGTCATCCTGAAGAGGAAGAGGAGGAGGAGGAGGAGAGGGGAGGAGGCTTGCGATTGTCATCAAGCGCGTTGTTCTTCGTAATGTTCAGACTCGCATAATTCTTCAAGGTCGTCGTTGTACCGGGATTTCTGGACCGATCGATTTCCACTCCGTTCAGTTCGTAACGTATTTCGTCGAACATAAACGCCACCGCATTGTTGTCTAGAGCTACCGTGTCGTTTGCCAATCCTCCCGGTAGGCTGAGTCTTCCCTCCACGTATAGGAAGCTTTTACACGAAAGAGTGTACAAGTCTTGATGTTGAATGGGTATTCTTATCTCATCGCTGTTTCCAAACGTAGTGTTGGCGTACGGATTGTAGGTGTGCAGTTCGATCTTAGTTATTCGATTGTCGAAGGTCGGTGCTTCGGAGATGTTCAAAATGTCGTACGACATGATGCGAGTGCGTGCGATTACTTGTTAACGACAAATCCCAAAGATTGTAGATATTTAACGTTTCGTGCAGTTAATTTCCTCGTCTTCTTCTCCTTATTATTATTGTTGTTATTATTATTATTTTTATTTTGGAACGATACACCGTCTTTGAAGCTTGGCGTATTATTGTGAATTAGCATGACGTTTCTTTACCGAGGTTATGAGATGGTTCGACGAACGTGCAATCGTATCGTGATTTCTTCGTTTCGAAAATCAATTAAACGTCCCGACTGGTCCACAATGCGAATCGTTAAATCATCCATTGACCGTGTGACGATCGGAAGGTAAATGACTCGTGCCGGCGTTTCCGATATTTTATACCCTGGCGACACGTTGGGCGCGAATTCGTGTATCGTGTGAACCAGTTTCCCGTTATCGTACGAACCGGTGGTTACGTTGCATTCTATTCGAATAATATTCGTATTAATGATATTCACGGGGGTGTCCGATATATGCCATGTGTTTGGCGATAAAACACGATTCATAGAGAATCCTAGAATAGGACCCACGTTATTAGGCTTTGTAAAATTTATCCTATATGTTCTTTTAATTTCGCTTTTCATAGTATTGTTGTTCGCTCGCAAGATCAGCGGGTATTCCGGATCATTCTTATCTTTGGCTGCAGGATACCGCGTGCTTATCTCGCGCCTCAAGTAAGCGTTGATCGCCTCCAGTTCATACGAACCATCTGGGATGCTTATCTCTTCATCTTTGTCGTCGAAATAAAATTTATTGTTTCCAATATTCGAACTGATGTTTGGTATTGTGTAATAAGTTTGCAAATCGAGCAGACCCAGTTCGTAGTTGGCATTGCTCAGATCTATAGGCGGGAAGTACTTGGACGATAAGACGCTACTTCTTCCCGATAACGTGAATGTGTAGGACATTCTTGCAGCGGCGGTAGAATGATTAAAAATGCTATGTCAGAGATTCTCGCAAAAATTTTACACACAATTGTCCACATACGCTTTCGTTGTAATTTTGATAATTCTTGCGATTGTATGAGATTACCACGTTCGGTCCGAAGTATCGAATTAATTCGATTGGTGGTTGAAGATTTCCAAAACTATCGAAGTAGCTGATTCGCGACTTCTGCTTTATATATGCGACCCAATGTGTTCCTGGACCATGACTGCTATCCAGATTGACTATTCCTCGTTCATTTATCCATATTTTATTGGGCAATGCATCAAGCATGAAAACTCCGCGAAAATGTGGTAATTTTCTACAGACAATTTTCAATTCAAGATCCGTCGTTGAGTTATCTACTTTTTTCGTTTCGTCTTCCTTTTTTTTTTCTTTATTCCTTTCCCACGCTTGTATGGTGCAAGATACACTCCACGGCCCTCCATGGCACGATTGTGTCGTTCCAATTCTTCCAATTGTTTCTTCGCAGCTTTCGCCTCGTTTATCGTTTTAGCCACTGCAGCAGTACCGCCTGACAATGCCCCGTTTGGCAATTGGTAGAATTCTTCCAATATTGTAGCTACTGTAATTCTTCTTCTTCTTCTTCCCCTTAACCGCTCGTCGACCCTTCTTCCTTATCAGACCCATACCTAATCTTGTCAGGGAATGTCTTTTACCAGTCCGTAACGGTATACAGAGCTGTTTATACCAGTCTGTAGCAGTATACAGAGCTGTTTATACCAGTCTGTAGCGGTATACAGAGCTGTTTATACCAGTCTGTAGCGGTATACAGAGCTGTTTCTACCAGTCTGTAGCGGTATACAGAGCTGTTTCTTACCAGTCTGTAGCGGTATACAGAGCTGTTTCTTGCCAGTCTGTGGCGGTATATGAAGCTGTTATGTCAAAAATTCTTTGATTGATAATGAACAAAAAAAAATGTACGTGCGTTAGTTACATGGAGATGTGCTCTATCATTTGAATACGAGAAGACTGATATCTATGATGCTTGAGTTCTCGTATAAATACCTTATCGTTCGAGAAGAAAATTTAACATAACAAAAGACAGTCGAGAGAGAGCATGCGTTTCGTACGACAGTCCTTGAATATCCGGGTTCCGACCTACCGCACGTTCGATGACCATGATGAGATAATTCGGAAGCATGGGCCATTGCTACCGAGTACTATACGATGCGTGATAAGCGGCCCGTCAGGATGTGGTAAAACGAACGTCATGATTAGCCTGTTGGAAAGTTCGAATGGACTGCGATTCGCAAATGTGTATGTGTATTCGAAATCGTTACGTCAACCAAAATATCAATACTTGAACAACTTGTTCTCGCACGTGGGCAAGGACGTAGGTTACTTTGCCTATTCGGACAACGCGGACGTGATTCCCCCGGCGGATGCTCGACCGAATTTGATATTTATCTTCGACGACGTTGCTTGTGATGAACAGGACGTTATGAGAGAATATTTCGCGATGGGCAGACATTCGCACGTCGATTGTTTCTATCTGTCGCAATCATACGCGAGAATACCCAAACATTTGATTCGCGACAATGCCAATCTATTGATTCTATTCAACCAAGATGCCATGAATCTGCGACACGTTCATCAGGATCATGTGAATACTGATATGTCGTTCGAAAGTTTCAACGCAGTTTGTTCAAGGTGTTGGCGAAACAAGTATGAATTCCTTGTAATCGACAAAGACAGCCCTGTGAACCGAGGACGTTACAGACGCGGATTTAACGAATTCGTCGTGCTGTGATCCAGCTCATTTGGACGGTAAGAGGTGTCGGTGTCACATCGTGCTCCCATTCGATATGCGTCCGTCAAAGAAAAACCTGCGAGCTGCCATCGTTAAGGAAATAGCTAAGACCAGTGACGTCATACGTAAAAAGAGTTTAGCCTTGAAAGTTGGGAAAATGGATGTACAGTCTAACATTGAGACGAATTTACGTCCAATCGTGGAACCGTTGAAACAGCTGGTTCAAGATACAGCTACGGAAGCGAAAGATAATACATCAAATGCTGACCGATCGTTGGATTTGCAAACACAGCAGTCGCTGTTCTCTGTGAAGAAGAAGAAGAAGAAAGTGGAGAGAGAATTTATTAAGAAAAAGAGGACACACGATGAAGCGGCATTAACTCCAAGGATGCATTTGAAAAACAAGAAGAAGAAGAATAAAGTATATTCCCCCATCGGTGTCAGCGATGACGATGACGACGACGACGACGACGACGACGACGACGACGACGACGACGACGACGACGACGACGACGACGATGATGCGAACACCAATATGGTGCTCGAACCAACACCTTCAATGCATCGGGAGGTAGCTTTCGAATCATCTCCAACGGCTGCAACATCGTTGAAATCATCGGTGCGAAATATTTTGAGAAGTCCTGAAAAGCATCGCGACGAATACGAGCATTTGTTCAGTAATCTTGGACCTTTAGCGAGCGAATACTTGAGAAATTTCTTTAGCGGGCCGCCGAAAAGTCAGGACAATGTGTACGGAGTGTATTTTCATAACAACAAACTGATGCTTGGAAACGTTGCGTTCGACGTGGAAAGCAACGATGATATTGTTATTAATAAAATTAGGTACAGAGGAACTCCAGGTCTCTACGAATTGACATTTAAAAGAATACCCAACGAGAACCTGTACACCGAGAATGATAAGGAAATTTATAGAAACATTCTCATCGCTACGCATGCGCACCGACGTGGTAATCAGATAATGGGAAACAAGGGCTACAAGTACAAAACTATTATAGGACCAATGTTCTCAGCATTACGTGGAAAAGGTATAAATATTCCAACGACGATGATGCGTGTAACCAACAATCCGGTCGATTATGTGCATTGGGATGACCCAAATGAGCTGGTAGATCGTTTGAAATTGTTGATTGCATCGAAAAATGCTGGCCATACCAACCACAACAATGAAATAACATCCATAATCGAAGAACTTCGCGAACCTGGATTGATAATAAATTAAATTGCTCGAATATTTATTAAGTTAGTGACGAATGAAATGCCTGTTGGTAAATTTATCAAATGGTTCGATAAAATGAGTATCCGTTGGAATTGCTGCGAAACCAATCAAACGTTATCCGTAGATGAAAATTGGGAGGACAGATTTAAAAATATTGAGTTCAGACTCGACGATATTTGTCGACAAATACAACAGATCGAGCAACAGCAAGATCTACTCGAGTTGTTGGTGTTAAAGAAGAAGAAGAAGAAGAATAACAAAGGAGAAGAAAACAACTAAACCGAGAAACGAAAAAAATTAATAAATTTGGTACGTTGTATAAACATAGTACGCCTGAGTCGAAAATATTGGCAGATATTTCAACTTTTTATTCGATATGTAAAAATTATGTACACAACAATGCCATATGCTCGATCGGCAATTTGTACGATGCGCGAGGCGCTAAGATCGCTCGTGTCGCAAATCCTACGACGAACGATGACGCGGCCACCAAACTGTACGTCGATCGCGTTTCAAAGATAGGCGACGATACAGTCACGTCATCGCTTCACGAGTACATGCAGAATAATGCGATGTGCTTCTCAACGGAATCGTACACAGCTCGAAACAAGAGGATCAAACATTTGGCGGAACCGCTTCAAAACGATGACGCGGCCACTAGATCGTACGTTGACGATGTATCGAAAAAAGGCGACGACGAGCTTCGTAGAAAAATAATAGCTAACGAAAAAATGACAAAGGGTGTCGAACAGGCCGGTGTAAAATACAAGTCCGAACTCATGGATAAAATAACGGCTAATGAAAAAATGACGAAGGGTGTCGAACAGACCGGTGTAAAATACAAGTCTGAACTCATGGATAAAATAACGGCTAACGAAAAGTTGGCGAAGGATGCCAAACAGACTAGCCTAAAATGCAAGTCCGAACTCGTGGGTAAAATAACGGCTAGCGAAAAGTTGGCGAAGGATGCCAAACAGACTAGCCTAAAATGCATTCCGAACTCGTGGGTAAAATAACGGCTAGCGAAAAGTTGGCGAAGGATGCTAAACAGACTAGTGCGAAGTGGAAATCCGAACTCGTGGGTAAAATAACGGCTAACGAAAAGTTGGCGAAGGATGCTAAACAGACTAGTGCGAAATGGAAATCCGAACTCGTGGGTAAAATAACGGCTAACGAAAAGTTGGCGAAGGATGCCAAAGAGACTAGTGCGAAATGGAAATCCGAACTCATGGATAAAATAACGGCTAACGAGAAACTAACGAAAGATATGGAGCAGACTAATGAAAAATGGAGGAATAAAGTGCTGGCTAAAATATATAATTTTCAATACGACAGTGATCAGAAAATTAAATCAATTGATTCAGATAACGATGAAATTAATGTGAAAATTGATAACGTATTTTCGGTATTGGAGCAAAAGGTTGAAGCGTTAAAACAGAATATGAAAGATGAAACGGACAGCTCAATCGGTAACCAACTACAAATCTTTGAGGAAAGTTTTCGTGGTAAAATGAAGAAATTAGTTGCCGAGGAATGCCTCAAGTTCTATAAATAACATGCTTTTGCAACGATTGCATCATTTTTGCTGGTGATTACGGTGGTAAAACATCGATTGTCGAAAGAAATTGGAGCAGCAGCAGCAGCAACGATGCGTAACAGCAGCAGCAGCAAGAAATCATCGTCTCGTGATTCGCTAAAGCAGACTATTCAAGACATCGTTGCGAATATAGACACGACACATGAACATCACAAGGACAATTCAATCAACACGAAGAGTTTCAATAGATTTATGTTCGATCTGATAAATACGATAAGAAAATACGTTCTACACGTATCGGACGAGAATGACGAGTTCGATGCATTGGGTCTACCTATAGAAAGTATAAAAGTTCCTATTAACACGAAGAAGTATGTCGACAACATTATCAACGAGAGGGCGGTAATTTTGAACAGTGACAACGAATTTTTCGATGCAAAATCTCGAATTATTCGATATTTGGCAACTCCGGTTTTCGCCAGCGACTCGGCAACAAAAAGTTACGTTGACGACGCGATCGATTCGTTGAAAAAAACATTTACGTACGACCTGTATGAAACTATCGACGATGTTCACTCGATGAAACGCGCGGTCGAAACTCTCCAAAAATTCGTGACAAACGACGAATCCAATCACGAGAATCTGAAGAAACATGTTAAAACGTGCATCGAGCAGAATAATAAAAGTATCAATGAAAAGCTACGTCAAAGATTTGTCGAGCTCGAGGATAAGTTGTTCGAAATAATGAAAGCTGAGGGTATCGTGGATCGAGAAAAATTGAATGCCGTTGTGAAATTTGCTGGCAACATCGAGCACAAACTTGCAAGTGTGGAACACAAAGTTAACAGCAACTGGCCGAAAAAGATTGATAACCTTGAAAATCACATATCAAATAAAATCCGCAACTTGGAGGAAATTACGAGCACTGGCAAAGCGAATCAGGGAAAGTTGGCGCAACTTGAATTACTCGTAGACGAACTGCAAAATAAATTTACAGTAGGCGGTTTTGAAACTGGCAAGGAATTGGATGAGAGGTTCGAAAGGCTTAATACTGCTATGTACAAGAGATTACTCGAGCTGACTGGAGAAGGGAACATAGTCGCGAAATTCGAACAGTTACATAAATCTTTATTAGAGAAATTTACCGAAATATACGGACAAATGCGACGTATCGAAGAACAGCAGCAATACAGTGTGCGCGTCGCTTTCGAGGAATTGGATTCTCGTATGAGACTTCGTTTCAGAGACTTGTTGACTGTAGCGGTAGCAGCAACCACAGAAGAGATTCCGATAACGCAAAAAACGTCAATAGCTGAAAAGTCCATCGATAACGCAAAAGAGGACGCGACAGCGATCGAAAAAACTCCGAGAACGCAAGGATAATTAAATTAGCGTATCTTAATTTCAAGCGATCGCAGATTCATCGATAACGCAAAAGAGAGCGCGGCAGCGGTCAACGCAAGGATAATTAAATTAGCGTATCTTAATTTCGAGCGACCGCAGACTGACAAGGCGAAATCATGAGCGGCGATAAAGTGAACTTGGTGAATGAACTGCATGCTCCGGCGAGACGTTACTTCCGACGGAGGCGAGTGGTTACGCGAGGACTCGACGATCTCTGGCAAGCTGATATCGTTGAAGTTCAACCGTACGCAAGAGAGAATCGAAGACATCGATATATTCTTACGATAATCGATACATTCAGCAAGTATGCCTGGGCCGTTCCTTTAAAAAGCAAAAATGCTGACGATGTGTGCAAAGCTTTCGCGTCGGTGTTGAAAAAAGATGGCCGAATACCGAACAATTTGCAAACCGATATGGGGAAAGAATTCTACAATAAAGATTTTCAAGAATATCTGAAGAAACGTAGCATCAACCACTATTCCACATTCAGCACTATGAAAGCGTCCATAGTCGAACGATTCAATCGTACATTGAAGAACAACATGTGGAAATTTTTCTCGTTGAGCAGAAAATATCGTTGGATCGACGAGCTACCCACGTTGATTAAGGACTACAATAATCAAAAACATCGCACCATTCGTATGCGACCTGCAAACGTGAATCATAAAAATGAGAAGTATCTTTTATCTACCGTGTACAGCAACGTCAAGATCGCCGGTCCTGCGAAATTCAAAGTTGGCGACTATGTGCGCATCAGCAAGTTCAAAACCGTATTCGACAAAGGATACACACCGAACTGGTCAACGGAAGTATTTAAGATCGCGACGGTGAAACGAACGAACCCCGTCACGTATCTTTTGGTTGATTTGCAGAACAAACCTATCGCTGGAGGATTTTACGAATACGAGATACGCGCTACCAAATATGCCGACGTGTATTTAGTAGAAAAAGTATTGCGTCGAAAAGGAAATGAAATATATGTGAAATGGTTGGGGCTGGATTCGTCACATAACTCTTGGATAAAGAAATCATCTGTACTTTAATTGTATAATGTAATGTTTATTTTTGTTTCTCTAATAAACATGAAAAAATACATAAATGCTTTTTACATTAATACTAATTAATTCCCCCCACACGCACACAAGTTCAACGATTCGCTTTCGATACGATTAGATCTAAACATAAAGCTAACAATTCGCAATCGATCAGACAATTTCGTTCGAACAATTCGTTTGTAAAAATTACGGTCGCATAATTCTGCTCGTTATTGGAGTTTTTTACAATGTCAACGAGCTTCGCTAATCTATCCTGAATTTCTGGAATATTTTCTAATAACCATGAATACATATGATCCATACATAACTCTAATTTGTACAAATTATCCATCGTCTCTTTCGTAACATAAATCGATGCTTGAGAATCGAACAACTTGATTAGACTCATTCCATTAAAATTAACAATTTGTAACGATAAAGTCTCATCAATTTGTTTTTCCTTCTTGTCCGCGTCGAAGTAATTGTGAATATAATCTCTAGTTTTCACCAGCAGTTTCCACGTAGCCATTGAAAAAGAAATCTCTGTTCCACGATTGTCCCCCAAGACAAACTCGACGCGCAAATTTTCATCCACGCGTACACAAATTTCAAGGAACTTGAAATAATTGCCGGCTATGGAGTATCTTCTACCCAAGATTCGTGCGTTGCGCGGTATCTGCAACTGCTTCTGCTGCGACTGGGGTTGCGACTGTTGAAACGACCGTATCATCGAAATGGAGTATCTATAAAAGAAATAACATACAATATTTTTTTTCTTCTTTCATAAAAGGAACATTTTATTCCCTTCAAACTTTCTTTTACTTACCCATAATTTTTATAATCGTTGTGAGATCCATTTTTATGTAAAAAATTATTGGTTTGATTTGACATTGTGAATATTATAATACTGAAGAACAACTGCGCTATAAGAAAGTAATCTGTAGAACGCACTACTCGCTGTACGCAATGCCAAATGCTTATATATACAATTCCCCTACCATTTTCCCCCCTTCTTACACGCAAGATAACAATACAAGGAGCGTATACGCACCTTTTCCGCTTACAAATAAAAGTGAACACGCGCGCGCGCAACACGGGATTCGAAACATCGATGAAATTATATAACCACTTTTATTTTTTCTAACTCCCCCCCACTCCCTCTCCCTCCTGCCTCCCCCTCTCCCCCTTTCGCGATTTTATAATGTTCCCAAGGAAGGGTTTCGATCGAATTGTTTAAAATGTATCGTTTATCATCGTATGGACTCAATGCTAATTTACTCTGTGATACTGAATACACTTGATGTTGTATAGACATCATCAATTTAACGCAAACTGATTTTTCTAAATGATCGTGAAGGCATGCTAAATAGTCGTCGAAAGTTATATTTTTAATCGTCACGTTAGTCTTAATTCCTTTAATCTTTTTTACATCGTCTTTGTCTTGTACCCGAATAGCATACATTTTCGAGCGAAGACCCACAAACTCTGTCATGATTTTACCTCCGTTCTCGTCCTTCATTAATCCTAATACTTTATTATTCGCGATCGGAACGCCGTACACGTTATTTCTGTCATAATTGGAAGTATCGTATCGGTGAATGTCACGTTTTATCATCTCGTACGCGTCGTCGCAAATAATCTGATAAATTAAACTGTCCGTATCCGTGTACAAAATCCTGCATCTTTCTTGAAAATTTGGAAGCATGTAGCCATAATGAAAATCATACAAATGTAATTTAGATATGTCCAACACTGACATGCCTATGTAAATAGGTTTATAAAATTTAATAGAAAGCTGGTTCATTTGAACTGCGACAAAATCCTCGGAGAATACAGTACAGCTATGGAAATTTGGTCGAGCTATTAAACGCCCAGCACCGTATCGACCGCTCCATCGCGAGAGCAACTTTACGTTTACATGATTTCGAACGTTTTCCATCGTTTTTCCAAACACTGCATTGTTCATCAGTTTGAACAGATTCTTCGAGAAGTCATTGTTTGCGTTGGCGCGCAACCTCGTATTTAAATCTATGTAACGGCGTAACCAACATGATTGTTCAAACTTCAGTATCCGATGAATTTTCTTTAATTTTAAATTATACCTCAAACATTGCTGGAGGTATCGATAATGGAGAACGTAACGATTCTTATGGCTAAGCGTTGTCAACAGTTTCTTTTGCAACGCCCCAACCTCGTGAATCGGGCAAAATGGAAGATCCGCGTGAGCATCATGAATTTCCTGAGGATACTCTAAGTCGACCTCTAAAATGTACCCGACGGGACTGTCGATCGGCAAGGAATCGATGTTGAAATTACTCGTATCGTCAACCCATTGGAAACCCCTGTGCGGCAAAGGCTGCGACATGGCCCAGCCATACAAATTATTAACATCGAAATACATCAGATAGCTGGACGGTTCGGCCGAATCGTACGTCGACATATACTTGTTATTCGCGCGCGCGTAACGATGCGAACATTGACTCAACCCACCTCGTATTCCCCGCTCCACGAACAAAAGCATGTCAACGTCGGTGAACAATTCCAACTCGATCTTCGTCAATGTTAGCATCGCGTCCCACGCGAAACCGGGCAACGTATAATAGTGCGCTGGATCGAGTTTATAATTCTCGAGCGACTTTTCGCGAAAATTTTCAAACACGTCGGCCAACAACAACACATCCAATTTCAAGTACAAGTCGCTGTACTGTCCTAACGTTTGTATACCGAAACGTGACCAAACTTCGTTCGCGTGACAATAGTCGACGTCGGATATCTCGCTGTCGCATAACTGATTATAAAATGCTTCGCGCGGTGGTAAACAAGTGTCGCTTAATTTGTCATAGGTCGATACATAGTCGTATGGGAAAACGCCTTTCCTGGTTAGAAGATGAAAATCATCGTTCGAAAGACGATTGAATTGGCTCCTCCAGACTCGAATTCAAGAACTTGAACGAATCGATGAATCGAAACTTTATGCACTTCTTCCACGATTTTTTGATCGCATCTTTATTCCTCTTACTGTGTTTCGTGAAAGAAATGTACTTCTCTTTCGTCAGCGGTAACGCATCTATTTTACCTTCAAACGCGTTTGCCAATTCTTTGATGAAAAAGTGTGCGTCGTAGCCGGACAAATTGTGAAAAACCACCGGTATCACGTACGAGGATTGATAGCTCAGATTGCAACGACTGTGCGCCGGATCCCGATACGCACCTGTGAAATGACAATGATCATGCACTCGCACGTCGTCATTACCGAGTGGTTCTTCGCACACGTGACAATACGTGGCGGTACGAAAAGTTGAGATTTGCGCGGCGGTTAACGGAGCCATTGGAACCGTTCGATCAAACACCGGCTGCAATTTACAGCTCAACTCGTGCAACTTCGATGCAAACCATGTGATACAACCTTTCTCATCACGATAAGCCTGATACTCGCTCAACGAACTGTCGTATCGGCAATGGAGGTAGTAGCCTACGCTGAAGGCATGGTGATGTTGATATCTACAGTAAGCTCCATGACCTTGATCTTCCTGTTTCTCCAGCAGGCATTCCAAGTCTGCGTAGATAACGAACGGTGTCGGTTCCTTGTACGCATAATTCTTGAACTTCAGCCATTTATCGTCTTCCGTCGGAAGTTTTAAAGCACATTCGTTCATTCGACTGCAGTCGATCTCGTGAATGCCCAATTTTTCCTGCGATTTGAAATACTGTAGACACCTGACAAAAAAAAACATAATTTTTTATTTTAGTTTTTCTCGCCCACCACCACCACCACCACCACCATCATCCAGAAGAAAGAAAAAAATTTACATGTGTGGATCTGAGTGCTGCGTGCTGATCTGAGATGAAACCAGACGAGATAAATTCCTAATACACAGATAATGATTGCGCAAGTTTTCGGAGTCGTGTATGAGCAGCAAATTTACATGTTTCTCCCGCTTCCTTGAGGTCAAATGCAACGTCCGACATCTTTCTTGTTCCCCTCCTCACTCGAACACGTTCACGGAAACGTCATTCGCTTTTTCGAACTTTGGTATGTCCTTGAACAACATCGGCAATTGGAATCCCTCGGTGTGGAGCACATCGCTGTAATGCGGATAGGATGATGTGCGATTCAAATTATTTTTAGCTGGATATAGGCTTGCCACCACTGCCCAATAGAAGCATGCATTATCGTCGTCACTGTACACATTGAAGACTGCTTTCTTTAATTGCACTGTTCGAGGCACGGATACCTGACAACCTGCTTGTAACGGTTGATATTTGTTGGAATTCACCATCAAATGCAGGATCTTCGATAACGCCCATCCACTGTCTCGTTCTTGAAACTCTTCTATCGATGTCAAAAGCGTTGGCACAACATCTTTCGCATACCAGCGACGTAGATTCGACGAATGAAAGAGCGCGACGTTTCGCGTGCTAAAACTTTTCACCGAAACCTCGTCGCGCAGCACAAATTCCGCCTCCAATACTACGTTCACTTTTAACGACAAATGAACGTTCAAAAGTTCTGTAATACGATTCGTAACTATTCGCTTCGCGTGTTGCAAGAAATTACGTGGATCGACATGCTCGACGTTGATCACAACGCCGGTCGATATACGATTCTTAAACGCCGACTCGATGTTCTCCCAACGAAGAGTCGATAATCTCGCGCCAACGTTTCCATACAAACCACTACCAACGCGTGATGAAAACCGATGATCTAACGAGACCTTCAAAGTTTTCATACGACACATGATCGACAGCAAACTCGATTTTACACCTATGGATGCTTCGTTTCTTTTCACAATGTTCATATATTTCCTACACCATTGTAAACATTCAATACATGATTTCGTCCATTCGCGATACTCGTCCACAGTTCGAATCAACCTTGACATATGTGTTAACGATTTTAACATGTCCTTGCAAACTTGCGTCATCTTGTGAAAATATTAACTCACATCAATTATTAAAAAGAAGTTTTTTCAATTTTGATTTCACGTCGTCGGTTAAGTTTCCAGTTCTCACGAACGTAACTACAGTATACAACCAACCACGCGATGCTCTTCCATCTCGATGATATGTAGTATCGCGGACGGTGAATCGATCGCGGGCCATTTCACTATAATTTGGCTAAATCGTTTCGTGTAGATGAAACTCACGCGACTCGTCAAATCTTTTCGCATTAGACGTTCCGTCGCTGTTTTCCACTCGAGCAGAAATTGATCGTTCAGGTATAAGTTTATGACGTATCCCCAAACCAAATTCTGTAATGTAGGAATCATCTCACGACGTATCTTCGTCACTCGATGAAAAATACTTCGATATGAATTTCACGCGTGAAGCATTGAGTTTCTCGGTCGGTAAATTAATGTCCCATTTGATTTTACGAATATCCCAATCATCGTCGTCGTCGTGCAATGAATATTCCAATCTTCTCTTTACTTTGTTCAATGGAGGGAGGAAATCACCTCTGGTCATACTCCGTTCAAATTTTGATAATGGTATCAACACTGGTTCGACGCAAACATAATCAGTTTCTTCACGGTATTTAAAAATAATCCTCTTCAACCATCTCTTCGAACGACATTGCGTGCTCAAAGGAACGATTACTTTTAAAACATCAATACTATTGTATATCACGTAATCGAGCAAGTCTCGCGATTTGAATCGATATATGAATTGATATCTCCGACGAAAAACATAGTACACGTCGCACAAAATAACATCACAATATCGGATAAAAATCCGTCGAGCAATGCTCGAAAAATTATGAACACCGTGTTCAAATATCTTAGACGTTGCGAACGATTGCAACGATGGCACGTTCAACGAACCAACTTCCATACCAATACTCAACTCAGTATCGAATAAAATGTTCGCTGCAAAGGGAAAAAGCAAAAAACAGTAAAAGAGAGAGAAAAAATATCTCTCTCTCTCTCTGTCCGCATCATTTGCAAGAGAGAGAACAACCGCTGCAATACAGCCCTCTCTCTCGCTCGCTATAATATTATACCGAGATAAAAAAAAACTTACTTTAAGAAATCTTAATGAGACCAAAATCCCCGATATCGCTTCGCAAGCGCGGGTAAAGCATCCGCGAGTCTCTCCGGATACAAAACCATAAACTTCTATAAATGCGTCGCGCGAGAAAAATCATGCATCGTTTTTGCAAGAGAGAGAACAACCGCTGCATCCTCCCCTCTCTCTCTCTCTCGCTCGCTACAATATTATACCGAGATAAAAAAACTTACTTTAAGAAATCTCAACGAGACCAAAATCACGGGTAAAGCATCCGCGAGTCTCTCTGGATACAAAACCACAAACTTCTATAAATGCGTCGCGCCTAACGCACGCGCGAGAAAAATCATGCATCGTTTTTGCAAGAGAGAGAACAACCGCTGCATCCTCCCCTCTCTCTCTCTCGCTCGCTCGCTACAATAATAGTATTGTATCTCGGTATAAACCGAGATAAAAAAAACCATACTTTAAGAAATCTAATAAACGAAACCAAAATTCCCGATATCGCTTCGCAAGATAAGCAACTTCCGGGTAAGGCGTCCGAGAACCTCTCCGGATGCAAAACCGCAAAACTCCTTATCGGTGACTTCCCCCCTCCACACGACGCGTGCCGCTCACGATGATGCTTCCTTCCCTTTACCCCACCGGCTCAGCCTTCCCCTCACCATTGATTGCAGAACGAAACCTATATACCTACTCAAGTCGTTTTGACAAGTTCTAAAAAAGTTATTGTGTTTTGTATCTTGTTCGAATATTAACGAAAATCCTTTTTGTACTCAGTTGAGTTGCTCGCAAGAGAATCAGACTCAGTCTTGTAACTGTTACTTCGTTGGAACCTGACGTGAAACTGGCCCGAATTTTCTTGAAAAACGGTAATGGGAATGCCCGTACTTGCCTCGGTCCCTGAAAATTCGTCATTGTACCCTTTCGAGGGTACATGACTCACAATATACGTTTACGTAACCGGAGGATGAAGTTTTGGAAATATGTAGTACCCGGGAAGGCTCATGAAGTGCAGAAATAAGTTAAATGTTCGACAATTTCCAAAATTACTAGTTTGTTATTCTTCTCAAATTTCCAAATATGTTGCAAATGTATCTTTTCGTTGGGAAGATTGAATTGGAGGAAGGATTGGAAGGATGAATTGGATAGTGGACTGTATGGTAAAAAACGCTGGTGTAATAACACTAAATACGTTTTAACCAATAAGATTCGTACAGAGGAGGTTATAGATGATATACAATTGAATGATGAATTGTGATAATGTGTCGTGAAGGTCATGAATGATACGATTAAGCGATCAATTTATGGCTACAAAGCTATATCGAAATTTGCAAGCGCAATTGATTGTAGCGAAGCTAGGCTGCAAGCGCAAAAGTATTACAAGCGTAACTACATGTATCTACGTAACAGTAGCTGATAACTGATGACAAATGAAAACTAGCCATGGTCGCGGTGTGAGGGCCTATTTATTTCGTTGTGAATATCGAAAACTAAAAGAAGCACTGAACGTTTGTTACAGTGCACGACGGCAATGTCATAACGAACAGCGCTGCAAGGGAGACGACGGAAAATAGATAATGGATTTGATATTGTGAATATTGGAAGGATAACCTAAGTGATGAATACATTGCAATGATACAAACAGAAGACTGTTTGATGTGTTTAGTACGGTTTGTCTACTTGGACCGGCGTCGAGCTCGAACAGCTGAGCTCGACTTAATGTAAAAAAACTAACGCCGCGCTAGAGTTCTTATGCATCGATCCAAGTGATACCAGTAAAGAGGAGGTAATCGACTGGCGATCTAAAATTGATCAATTTGATTTTAGACACACGGGGCATCCAGTGTACTTGATCTGTATTGGAAAATTTATAGTTGGGTCGGGTTGTTGCTCGACAAATTTCCAATATTCGGAATCAGCAATGGAATCGCCAACATGTAAATTCACCACAAATGAAGAGTTGCATTAAATGGAACATTCAGATTGAGAATACTCCATTTTATATTACTGCAGAGCTGTGCATTCTTGGTAGTTTGCAGGACATTTCTTGTACTCTACGCGCCCGAAATAACTAAATGTTTTTCTGTAATGGTTATAATATGGAGGAAGAAAAGCAGTGCAACACCCACTCTTAGGTTATTCATAGAAACCAAATTATTGGAAATGCATTAATGATATTACTGCTGCTTGGTGTCAGTAGTCGAAGACAACTATGGCTGGATACGACAACGATACTTACCTAAGTATAAATTAAAGGCAACTATAGCCATTTTCAAAGAATGATAAGTTAACTTCATAACTATCGACTTCAATTTCCAAAGTATTTCGGAATAATTACTGATTAATTCAGGGTTACAAAATTTCAAATAGTGTACATAACAAGAAAATTAACCCGCAGTGGATACATTCTTAGTAAACTGGTAACAAATATTAATCACAATTAAAAAATAGCAAGAATGCACGATTCCTAGTAAGTATTGAAGTGGAAATACAGAAAGCAGGAATTTGCTTGCTTGATGATTTACGGTTTTTACTGTCAACAAAAACCGATTGGATCAACATGGAAATTGAGTGATGCAGTTTTCATGTCAAGATTCACGTCAGTGTTCAGCAGTTATCCAGAGGACTGGTTCTCTGGGAGACTGTATGGCGCTATTGTGGAAGTAACCAACAAGAAAAGTAAGTCCACATTGATCTGAATTTCGACGTACTTTTGGAGCAAGGATTTGAGGATTGCTTTTGGATCTTTCATACCATACTTTCCTGAATTTGGTTAACAGTCTGAAACATTTACTTCTCGGGGTGAACGGGACCGGAAGTGTTTCAGTGATAGAAGAGGTCCTCCCGTGTTGGGATTTGGGGGGGGGTGGTGACGACTCACCTCTTCTTTGAGGTGACTCGTCGCCCCCCGGCGGCCGTCGTGCTCAGGGCGGTGGCCCTGGGAACATCTTTGTGCGGCCGCCGTTGTTACGCAGTATTTGAATGACTTCGCTTTTTAAAAGGAGCTGGAAAGCTATGGCTTTTCAGCGTATGTTTATTTTATAACAGTTTCATAAAATTGATACATTTAGAGTGGGAACTTTTACACTGTGATCGATGTTCCGGGCCGATTATAAGAATGTCACTACCCGCACGCATAATTAATGGCCTATACATACCTGTGTCTTATCTCTTTAAGAGTGGGGGAGGAACGGTCATCGTTACAATACCTGTGTCTTGTCTCTTTTGGAGATTAAGAGTGGGGGAGGAAGGATCATCGTTACACCCCCCGTCCTAGACCCAGCTTGCTCCTGCGAGGTGTTAGTTTTACCGTAGGGTTCCTTTCTTTTGAGGGTGGTTCATATCCCGGTGGCGCGTTCAGCAGTTCTTGAGCGGGTGCGTTCGCGTTATAAAGTACCTGGGGTTCTAAATTTACACAGTGTGTGATTTTGGGGCTGAAGATTTCGATACGTATGTTTCTGAGAACGAGTTTGCCTAATAGTGAAAAAAGTCCCAAACGGTAAAAAATGTAGAGTATGCATATTGTAAGAGCTGTATAGCCTAAATAATTTGTAGATTTTGTTACGATTTCAATCCAACTCTTATGCCTATAGTTCTGCTTAACTTGTTCGATATTTTGTTCGATCTGGTCTAAATTGGTACTGAGTGTTCTGTATGTGTCGATGTTTAGTGTGCCGTGGAGTGTAGGTATTTTGTCAAGAATTAACTGCATGTCAGATGTTGAAAATGGTAACGTAACGTTGGGTCTGTAAACTACTGTTTGTTCGAACTCGTATGTTTTTGTCAAATGGTGTGAGAACTGATCGCCCAGGAGTGAGTAGTCTTGTGTAGAGCGGTGTATGGTCGGTCGTCGTATTTTGATGCGTGTGGTCTTCTTATCGCATATTGCATGTAACACGAGTTCGCGTTCTGGTATAAGAATGTATCCGTCTTTTATCGCGATGATAGCTATAACGTGAATTTTGAATAAGCTATTGGCGCGCATCGCCGCCTGCAGCTCGAAGGGAATTTCTCCCGCCAGAGCAAGCGCCGCCACGGTAGACGTGGTGCGGCAACCCCGTATGAGGCGAAGGGCCATTTACCTCTGAAGCCGGCGCAACAACAAAGTGATGCGCCGGCTTGCCCTCGCGGACGGCGCCCAGATCGGGGCGCCGTACAAGGCCATGGACCGCACCACGCCTAGGTATAGGCGACGCACCATGTTATCCGGTCCCCCGAGATTGGGCAACAGGCGGCCGAGCGAGGCCGCCGCCCTCTCAACCCGGGGGACGAGGCGGCCGAAATGCGCCCCGAATCTCCAGTGGCTGTCGAGGATCAGTCCGAGATACTTGATCTTGGACTTCACCTCGACGCAGGCTCCTCCAACCCAGATCCACGATCCGGCCGGTGGCCGCGACCGAGGCCGTCCAAACCAGACGGCCTCGGCCTTCTCCGGGGCCATCTTCAGCCCCAGATCGTGGATCTTCGCGACGACGGCTGCCACCGCAACCTCCGCTCGTCGGATGGTCCTCTCGAAGGTGTCCCCGACGGTGACCACCAACGTGTCGTCCGCATAGCAGACAAAGGTGGCACCGTCGGGCAGGGAGGCCTTCTCCAGGACTGCGTTATATCCCAGGTCCCACAGGAGTGGTCCTAACACGGACCCCTGTGGGACCCCGCAGTCCACTTCCCTCCGTATCGTCCCGTACCGGCCCGGGTATTCCACCCACCTGTCCCGCAGGTAGGCCCCGATCACCCGCCTCAGATAGGGAGGCACCTGGTGTTCAACCAGGGCCTCCCTAATGGCGGACCAGGGCAGGGTGTTGAACGCATTGACGATGTCGATCGACACCGCCAAGCACACCCCGCCCCGTGCCACGGCATTGTCCGAGAGGGACTTTAGACGGTCGATTGCGTCGACCGTCGATCGCCCCTCCCGGAAGCCGAACTGGCAGTCCGCCAGATCGGGGCCAACGCTGAGGGCCTCCACTGTCGCCTGGGTCCAGCCCACTGTCAGTTTGCCGCGACCGCAACTTTGCGTGCGGCCGCAGCAGGGCACTGGACCCAGAGGGTGCCCAAACCAGAGGGGGAAGACCGGATTTCGCCGGTCCTCACATCCCCCCGGTCGCACCCTCCCACACGGGCGACAGCTGCGGCGACCTCCACCGGCGTGGTCGAGTCGACCAGGCCGCGCACCCTAAGGTCGGCCTTTTTGATTGGGCGCGCGACCTTCACGCCGGTCCCTGCCAGCGCATCAGCCATCTTAGAGGCCAGGGCAGTGGCCTTGGCTGCTCCATCAGCTCCGGGGACCTCTAAAATTATTGCCCCCGTCACCGCTCTCCTCGGCTTCAGCGAGACGATGCCAATTTCTGCCAGGTCTATTTTGGAACTGGCAGTGGCCATCGCCTCGGCGTAACTCATCGCCCCGCCGGCCGGTACCGTTAGAGTAACGGCAGCCGTGCGGGGCGGACGCGGCGGCAGGGGAGCCCTTTTGGGAGCAGCCGGTGCCACCCGCCTCGCCGCCCTCTGGGTCAAAGCAGCCTTGGCAGCTGCCGCAGGTTTATCTGCGGCAGCCGCCCTTTTGGCCTTCCGGCCAACTACCTTTGACCACACCTCAGTTGGAGGTGTGGTGGAGGGCGGCGCAACAGTAGGGGCGGGCTGCATTTGTGTCGCCTTAGCGACCACAGTCCCTCCCCCACTGCCACCCTTTTTCTTTCCCCCCCTCCTGTCCATCGGCAGGGGTGGGGCGGACGGCACGGGTGCCGCCGATCGTGGGCCTCGCACCCGCGGGACCAGCTCCCTTCTGAACGATGCCAATTTGGCATCGATAAGGGAGCCGATCTGTGCCAGCAAATCTGCTGGCACAGCCGCGGGTGGGGGCGAGGACCCTCCTCGCCCAGGGGACTGGGGCCCCCGAGCGCCGATATCCGGCAGCAATCCCTTGCCCCCACAAGGGGGCAGCGGCGGAGCCATCCCGGCAACAGCCGGCCCCGCCTCCACCGCTTAACGGAGTCGGGCGACTTCAGCCCGCAACTCCGCCAACTGCTCCCTTAATTGGGCATTCTCGGCTTCCAACAGCCGGGTGGCGCTGGGAGCCGACCGAACTGCCAGCTCCGCAACGCCCACCCGGCTGCTCAGGGCCGCCGCCCGGAGGGACCGCACCGCACTGGCCTTCAGTCCCGTCGCAGCACTGGAGATTCTGGCCACATCGCCCAGGCACTCCATTACTGCTGCCGCAACGTCACGCGTCGGGCGGCCCCGGAAATCCGCAGCGACCTCAACCTCATCCGGCAGCGGGTCGCTGGATCTCGCAGGCCTCGGCCCCGGGGCAGCCGGGTCGAAAATGCCCGCTATGAGGCTTCTATCAGCCTCAGCCTGTCTGCGTTTGGCCTCTTGGAGGCCAACGTATTCCCCGGTCGTCGGTGGCCGGCCCCGTTTCCTCCTGGAGGTGCCCGGGACGCTCTGAGACGAGTGGTGGGAGGAGACGGAGAAGTCCGACTCCTCCCCCCCGTCGCAGTCGCCAAGGCCCTCCGCAGGCCTCTTTGTGCCGCGTGTGGCAGAAAGCCTCCGCGACACCGGCTCTACATATCGTTCTAGGCGCACGATTGGCTCGCACGCCTCTCCCTCTCGCTCGTTACCCCCCTCCCCGGTTGTTTTGAAAAAGAAGAATCCATAGTTCATCCCACGAGTGTGGTCGGAAAGGAGGTCACCCCGGGTAGAGCCGCCATACCCGGGGAAGGCTAATACGCCCGGGGGGTCGCCAGGTACCCCGGGGTTGTCCGCTAACGATTGGTGCACCCACCAACCATAGCTGGCGCTTACTCCAGCTACGCCCTCTTCACCGCGCAACACTGCTTGGGGCTAGGGATTTTTTAGAGAGGTTGTCATCCTCGCGGTCCGGCCGGTTAAGGCAAGACCCCCGTTCCTGTAAAACATGACCACAGGTTTACGGTATATGTCCGACTTTAGTTGGCCCCTCACCTCAAGCCACTCCGGCTAGGTAGAACCTGCCAGGGAATAAAATCCCCGCCGGCACAGCCTTGAGGATCATTAGGGCACGAAGCCCCCCCACCACGACAAGGTAGCGGACACGGGGGGGACGGTAGGAGAGCCTGCCAAACCGCCTCTCCCGCCACGAGGTGAAGTGCGGCAGGAGAGCCCCAGGGACGCGCTCGCCTATCTACCTCAATTGATTGAGTTCTCTCATCTCTTTACAGTTTCCGCATCTGGTTCTTAGTGATGATAGCTGGCCTTCTACCTTCTCGTAGTCCTTTCTGAGTTCGTTGGTGTCAAATATCGTGATGATATTCCATGTCTCGTGGTATATTCTAGCCGGCCCCAGCAGTTCTACGTAAATCGTCGAGTCGTTCAGTGACTCGATACGAATCTCGGCTTCTACCAGGGAGAGGCTAGTCAATTGAATCAGAGCTAGTAGCATCTGAAACAGAAAAGTAAGGCCGTATGTTATCCGTATGTGCCTTCTGTAATCGTTCATTGACTTCCAAGGTGACGTTATTGTTCTTGCCATATGGCCTTTGATCAACACTTGATCTCCCTGGCGGTATACCAGGTGTGTACGTACACGCTTAGAATCATGACGTTCTTTACTGCATCTCTTGCTCTCCTCTAATCTTTCTCTAGCGGCCTGAATCAACTGGTCGTGTCGTTTCCTCCATTTGGTTACCAAGATTTCATAGGTTGTGCCTGGAGTGGAGCTAACTGCTGATGGTACGTTAGCCGTTCGTCCAAACGTCAGTTCGAAAGGTGTCCGTCCGGTAGATTCGTGGACACTAGTGTTGTAGGCGAGTGTGATGGGCTTTATAACTTCGTCTCATTCGAGTTCTGTGTGCTCCGCTGTGGCTGTTTTTAGGAGATCTTGAATCACTGCATGAGCTCGTTCAAGCGATCCGTTGCTTTGTGGGTGCCAAGAGGTTGTCTGGATATGTTGTATCCCGAGATTTTCCTCAAACTCTTGCATTACCTGGCCGATATAGTTTGCACCTTGATCGGTGAGTATAGCTTTTGGTGTTGAAAATGTGTATACATAGTTTTCGAGTAACCTGTTGACCACGTCTTCTGCTCTGGTCGCAGTGAGGGGAACGAGTATGAGGTATTTCGTGAGCTTATCCTGGATGCTGACGATATGTCGGTTGTTTCTCTGTGTGACTGGCAGTGGTCCGAATATATCCATAGCGATTTTGTCATTAGGTTGTAGTGGTGTATCTGTAATAATAGCGGGATGTGCGAATGGCGTACGTTGTGTTTTGTTGCGTTGACACACGTCGCAGGTCGTAATGTATCGCTTTACGTCCTCGTCCATTCCTCTCCAATCGTAGTTCATTTTGATTCTTCGAAGTGTCCTTGTTTCCCCAAAGTGTCCACTTGTCGGCGTACCATGATTTTCTGAGATGATCAGTTGCTTTTCTTCTGATGTGAGCCTTGTGTTTCGCTTGGTTGGGACAGCGGTTTTCTTCTTTTCTTCAGCCGTGAATTGCAGCATCGCAAACAGGCGGTCTTGCTCTCGCGGCGTGAACTGTTCGGAGATGGTGATATAGATTTTATTTCTCCGCTGTTTCCAAAATGAGGCTTCGTGAAGGTAATTAATCCACGCTTCCTCGTTGAACGTTTCTCGTGGGGTGAGAATCACGTCTTGCTTGTCAGTGGCCACGTAGCTGGCTATTGAAGGCGTCTCGACTGCCTCCCAAGCGACGAACCGTGCCCATGGGGTTGAACTCTGTTGTTGTATGAGTTCGTCCAGTTCTTTATTGGTCATGTTCACCCTGGACAGGGCGTCGGCGGCTTGGTTTTCTTTGCCCTTTTTGTAGTCAATCTCGTAGTCGT
This sequence comes from Megalopta genalis, assembly GCF_051020955.1. Taxonomy (NCBI): domain Eukaryota; kingdom Metazoa; phylum Arthropoda; class Insecta; order Hymenoptera; family Halictidae; genus Megalopta; species Megalopta genalis. The sequence goes on from NW_027476118.1 coordinate 244,902, forward strand.
GGCTCTCGAGTATCAGTCTCCATCTCAGCAATCTTGATGATGGGCCCTTGACGCTCATCAGCCAGACCAGTGCCTTGTGGTCGGTTTGAATTTTAAATTTTCTTCCTAGCAGGTACTGTCTGAGGCAACGTATCGCCCATACGACGACGAGCATTTCCTTTTCTGTTGTCGAGTAATTAATCTCGGCAGGGTTCAGCGTTTTCGAGACGTAGCAGCACGGGTGTCCTTCCTGTGAGAGGACTGCTCCGATACCATAGTTGGATGCATCGGTTGTCAAAGTGAACTGCTTCGAGAAATTCGGGTATCGTAATACCGGGCTCTTCGTGAGGTGTTGCTTTAGTGTGTCGAATGCGTGTTGGCATTCTTCTGTCCATTCCCACTGTTTGTCCTGCTTCGTCAGATCTGTGAGTGGTTTGGCTATTTTGGAGAAATCTTTAATAAACTTACGATAATATCCAGCTAAACCGAGGAAACTCTTTACTTCCTTTGATGTACTGGGCTGTTTGTAATTCCTGACAGCTTCTATCTTGACTTCATTCGGTTTGACACCATCTTTGGTTATGGTGTGTCCGAGGTATTCCAATTCGGGTCGCAAGAGTTCGCATTTATCTGGCTGTAACTTTAAACCGGTGGCTCGCAAGCGCTCCAGTAGTATTACCAGATTTTCCTTGTGTTCTTGGATCGTAGATCCGTACACCGCTATGTCGTCGAGATACACGAAGCACGTCTTGCCAATTAAACCTCGTAAGGCTTGGTCCATCATCCTCTGGAACGTGGCGGGCGCGTTCTTCAGTCCAAGGGGCATGCGGTTGTATTCGAAGTGCCTCTCGGGCGTTGAGAAAGCCGTGTATTTTTTGCTTTCTTCGTGCATTGGGATTTGATGAAATCCGGCGGATAAATCAAATGCACTAAAGAATTTCGCGTTTCCCAGATGATCAAGAATATCTTCGATGACGGGCAGCGGATAGGCATCTTGTGCTGTTCGTTCGTTTAATCGACGGAAGTCTATGACGATTCTCCACTTTTGTTTTCCTGTTGCTTCGATCTTCTTTGGTACGACCCAGAGCGGAGAGTTGTATGGCGACTCCGAATTCGCGATGATTCTTTTGTTCATCATTTCGCTCACCTGTTTCCTGATCTCGTGCTTGTGGGCTTCCGGTGGTCGGTAGCTCTTAATGTTGATCGGTCTCGTCCGTCAACTCTATGCGGTGCTCCGTTAGTCTCGTCTGTGGGTGTTCATCTCCAGGGAGGTGAAATACATCGGAATAGGAGGCCAATATCTTCCAGATGCTGTATCTTAGGTCGGCTTCTATGTGTTGTAACCGTGTATTGTCTCGTAGGAGCTTCACTCGTCCGGCTATGCTGGTGTCGTTATTCTTCTGGTGGTCTTCTTTTACGTCTATCTTCGTAACTCGAAACGTGTCGTCGGTGATCTCTCTTTCGGAGTCACTGGCATTTGTCACGTATGTGGAGATTTGTCCGTTATTTGCTTCGTGAAGCGAGAGGTCTCCAGTAATTAAATTTTCGCATAGCACGATGTCGTTCTTGATATTCGTCGTAAAGCAAACCTTAACGCTCGTGTGTGCCGGGATCTTGGCGTTCTCGGTGTGCAACTTCGGGGATTTATTGTCCAGCTGAAGGTTTTCCTTGGTTAGTTTCCAGTTGTACTGGTCGAGGAATGGTAGTCCGACTATCCCGTCTTCCACCAATGGGCATTCTTTAGTAATGACGTGAAATTTGGAGGTCTTACCAAATATGGTCAATTCCAATACCTTCCTGCAGGTGTAGGTGCTGTTACCCATTGTGAATTTCTTTACCTCGGCATACCGATGATAAGCTTGGGCGGCGTTTTCTTTCATTAGGTTGATATCTGCGCCGGTGTCGACTAACATTCGTCGAGTTTGGCCGTTGACCCGAAACCATATGCTCCGAAGTGTTGTTCCGGATCGATTGACTCCTGGTTTTCGTTGACCGACTCTTCTTCGACTGTTTCCGTTTTGGTTGCTCGATTGCTCGGTGGCGGTCTTCCGTAGCCGAAAATTCTGATGTTTACGGAAACAGTCGGCCTCAGTATGTCCGTATCGTCTGCAATGTGTGCATTGCGTTGCGGTTCGTTGACCTCGCATTGACTCGGATGGTCGTGGTCGGACTGGTGGACGAGGTGTCGGTGGGCCCCTATTAGGTGTCGGTTGTTTAGTTGCAAGGTCTCGTTGTTGATTCTGCTTTCTCTCGCGGTTGCGGAGCTTGATTGTGAGCGCCTTTGTACGTGCCTCCTCGATATTACGCGGCATCGCGTCTTCCACGCGGTTGGCGAATTCTTCGCGCAATTCATTGATGTAGGTTCGCACAGCAGCTTCTTCCTCGATTTGCAACACAATCCTGCGTTTAGTGGGTAGTCTGTGCTCCGCTTCGATGGCATAGCGAAGTTCATTCCACTTTCCATTATACCTCTGGGAGTATGAATTGACCGATTCTGCATCTCTTTGGCGGATTTGTCTGAGCCGTGTTTTACAGATTTCGGTTGAGGCGGCTCCTGTAATGTTGCGTCGTAACGCGGCATACAGGCCATCGTATGTTTCGATAGTTTCAAATCGAATGGCGTCCCAGGCGTTGTCTTTGATTTTCTCGGCCAAGATTAGGTCAAGCAGTATGCATGGTCGAGTTGCTCGTGAGCGGGCTCTTCTTACCTGGCGGATAAGGTCCTCGACTCCCATATCACCGGTGCCTCTTATTCCTCTAACTGTTCGTATTGATTCGGATGTGGGCTCATCAACTCATTGTCTTGGTATGTCGACTCACCTGGTGGGGGACGTTGAAGCGACGCGTTATCTATCCCTCTGTTACCTGCCTGTTCCTCGTCCGATGTGACGTCACTGGCTGGTTGCTGGTGTGTCGGGCGTGGCTGTTGGACAGGGCCTTCGTCCTCTGTTACCAACCCAAGGGTTCTTCTTCCCAGGTCATCTATTTCTTCTTGGCGTTTGCGGTTCTCTTCTTTAGTGTAAATCGCGAGTTTCGTAATCATTTCGCGTATAGCTTTCATCTCACTCTGCAGGCTGGGAGTCTCAGCCTCTATTGGCGATGTGGCTCGTGACATTTTCGGTGGTGTAGTATAGAGCAGATGTACTCTGGTATTCGAATAGTAATCGGTTTCGGTATTCGAGCTCGTGGAAGATAGTATGGAACTCCGCAGTTCGCGATAGCGTTTAAATAATGAGTCCAGGGTTTTTACCTTGCTTTAGGTGATTCCTGATTCGGCAGGGGGTGTCCTGCTGCTGCGTAGTGGTCCTTTTGCCTGTTTTGTGTTTCGCTCTCCTGTTCTTCACACAAATATCCGTGCCGTTGATCTCCGTAGATTGATCGTAGCAGACGGATCCTGGCAGGATCACCAAATTGTTACGCAGGGTTTGAATGACTTCGCTTTTTAAAAGGAGCTGGAAAGCTATGGCTTTTCAGCGTATGTTTATTTTACATCAGTTTTATAAAATTGATACATTTAGAGTGGGAACTTTTACACTGTGTTCGATGTTCCGGGCCGATTATAAGAATGTCACTGCCCGCACGCATAATTAATGGCCTATTTATACCTGTGTCTTATCTCTTTAAGAGTGGGGGAGGAAGGGTCATCGTTACAATACCTGTGTCTTATCTCTTTTAGAGATTAAGAGTGGGGGAGGAAGGATCATCGTTACAGCCGTGACGCGGCGGTGCGGGGTGCGGCCCCTCGCACCGCTGAATCAAGAAGATTCAAGGGGGGAGGATTCATCTCCCCCCGGGACGCGGCCGGCCACCGCTTTTCCATCCTGGTGGCCGGCCAGGCGAGGGGGAGCCCTAGTAGTGTTCTACAAGAGTTCCCGTGGCTCCCCCGTAATCCGCCAGCGACAGGCACAGTGTCCCTAGGTCGCCGTAGGGACTTTAGCGGGTCAAACCTTGCACTACACCCGCTCCGCTCCCTCGGGCGGGGCGGGGGTGTTTGGTCAGCAGATATTCCCCCACGTTAAAAAAAAAGTGTTTCAGTGAAGCCGCATATTATCTACGAATCAAATTCTGCAGTAATGGTACCAAGAGTCATTGAAATCGTATCGGTAATTTTTCTTTACTCGTCATTATTTGCTGTCGCCTTCCATTAATTAAAAACTTGCAACCATATTAGGATAATAAGCAATACAGCTTCAGATGATTGATTGCCTTGCTACTTATTTCTACATTCAAATCCTACTGCCACTAGAGGTATTGCTTTCTTAAGTACGTTGGTCAATTTACTATGTACTTCCTATTTTAACACGATTGAATCAAAATCACTCTAGATTTATAAAAATCCATGTTGAAAATGATCAATTTGGACCATTCATTCGATGAAATTGATAACGCAGATTGTCTAGTTGTAGCAACTTTTGCGAGGACAAAACCTTGTTGTTGTCTATTAAGTAAGCTGCAAAGTTAAAAAGTAGGTGCGTCGAATCTTCTCAAGCAAACTCAAGCATTTATAGTATTGCAGGGTTAATGCAATTAATAATCTTATTTCTGAGGTTTTTCATAGTAGTGTTATTGGTTTAAACAGGTCTATGATTTATATTGGACAGTATTTATCACAGTTACTCTTGTGAAATGGTATCATGTTGTATGTGCTTGAGTATGAACGCTGTGTATTTCGAATCAGAAATTTGGTACTACCACTGATTGTGAGACACTGTGTTGGTTTAGGTTGAAGTACGGAGAAGACTCGGTCAGGAAAGAAATTTTTCATTCGTACTGGAGGTTTTGTAAACGTTTTTAAAAAAGACAAATGGTGAATGTTTATATTGTTTATATAACACTGCAATACATTTCTCGCAATATTTTTGGTCGTAACATTCCAATTTCAAAAAATCCTATGCGCTAACATTGTTTTTATGTGAAATGAAGTTATTTGCATAATTTTGGCTTGATCGAGTTTCGGAAATGTGTTCGAGGCTAGTTTCGGAATGACAATATTTTTTTAAGTAATTTTGACATTTTCAAATTTTGTGAACCTCATAGATCATTAAAACATTATATTTAGAACAGTAATTTAAATAGTTAGGATATTCAAAAATCTTATTTCTCTATAATCAGAAATAATAAGTTATTTTTGATATAATTAATCAAGTTAATGCGAATCCTGGGGCGAATTTTACTTCTGTATTATATTGTATTCTATAGATGCTATTTTTATCGCTGCTATATAGGATGCTCTTTTCTACTACGTACGTTTCGAAATGTGGTCCTGATGTTTCCATGACACTCAGCAACTATCTGCTACCATCACGGAAGTTGTCGAGTTGTCTTCCGTCGGATACAGATAACGGCTTTGATTGTGGTAGGCTTCAACGAGTTTCGTCGTGATTTGGTAGAATGACATCATCCATTGGTTCGTTGAGTTCCAAGAAATTTCTGAGAATTTACCTTGACTTGGTACTGGAATTTTAAAGTCTAATGAACATTCGTTGATACGTAATATATATGCGGCATTGTTGTTAATTGTGCCGTTATTTGTTAATTAAATTTAGATGTTACTTGTGCAATTTTCAATTCGTTAGTGTGTACTGTACGTAGATTACCTCCAATTAGTATTTCTATTCGGCAAGATTTCTACAACTCTGTGTGGACCACTATGTTGGTTACAAAATTTTCCTATTTTAGATTCTTTCATAAGATAAATTAAATCTAATGGTTCATAAACTTCTTTAATTTGCAAATTTGAATTTTGTCGTTGTTTTCTATTTAACATTTCATCATAATTTTTAGGTCTAGAATTTATTATATCGTTCGTCGATAATTGTCCGACAGGGATTTCAGGTTGTGGCGGTGCTTCTTGAGCTTCGGGAGTTGGGATGCGATTATGGGGATGAGATTATCTTCTCTTTGAGCAAGGACGTTTCTTCCATCCTTATCCTTTTTCGTACTGGATCGAATATAGGCGAGATCTTTGACGAGACAGAAGATGCTATCCTTTATCCTAATCACGGGTTGTATTTTGAATATCTATCCTTCGTTGTCTCTAGGTCGATGTAGTCGTCTTCTTTTTCCTAATTACGTCTCGGATCCAAGAGTCTTCTGCTGTTGTCGATGGTATAGTTCCCTTTTTATTTTCTACAATCGTCGGTTGTATAGGTAAGCACATTTTTGGTGGATTTCTAGATAGAGCATCTGCTTTAGCGTTGGCTTTGCCCCTTTATATTCTATCTCGTACTCATATTCCGCTAATTTCAACTTCCATTTCCACGATCTGGATATAGGATCTTTAATCGAGGGTAGCCATATTAAAGGTTTATGATCTGTGATAATTCTAAATTTTTGTCCATACAAATACGGTCGAAAATATGAAGTACAATACACAATAGCTAAGCATTCTTTTTCTATGGTAGAGTATTTTTGTTCTGTAAAATTTAATAAGCGAGAGGTGTATGCAATAGGCAAGTCCTTTCCAACAGGTCCTTGACTAAGTATCCCTGCAATGGCAAATTTTGATGCGTCGGTTTTTAAATTAAAAGGTTCATTGAAATTTGGGTATTGCAATATGGGTTTTGAAATAAGTGCTTCCTTAAGTGTATGGAACGATCGTTCCTGGTGTTCCTTTTTTTTATCGTGGGGGAAATCTGCTGGCCAGACACCCCCGCCCCGCCTGGGGGGCGGGACGGGGGTAGTGCGAGGTTTGACCCGCTAAAACCCCCACGGCGGCCTAGGGCGCTGGCGATTACTGGGGGAGCCACGGGAACTCTTAATGAACACAACCGCGGCTCCCCCTCGCCTGGCCGGCCACCAGGATGGAATGGCGGTGGCCGGCCGCGTCCCGGGGGGAGATTTATCTTCCCCCATGAATAATCTTGGTTTGGCGGTGCGGGGGACCGCTCCCCGCACCGCCACGTCACGACGGCCGCTTTTCAATGAGGGTGCCCAGGGCCCCCGCCCTGGGCACGGCGGCCGTCGGGGGCGACGATGTTCGTCGCCCCACTCCCGGTATAGGGAGGACATCTTCGGTTGGCGGGCGGCGGGCAATTAAACCAGCATAATCTGGTACACCCGCCGCCCGCCTATTCTCAGCTGCTTGGGGGGGGGGGGCTCTAGGCGTGGGCGCACACGCCGCACCCCCCGCTCACGGCGACCCCGCTCGGCAGCCGCCTTCTGCAACATTACCTGTTCGCAGAAGGCGATGGCTGCCGCCCATTTTCTCGGGCTCTCCAGCATTGCCCCAACTAAGCTGGAGAGAGCGAGGTCGCGACCAACTTCCCTTCTTAGGACTCGGCGCAGCACTGAAAAGGCGGGGCAACATGACTCAACCAGACCGTTATCCACTACCACATATACACGACATAGCGCACCATCTCACCAACACCAAGATTTATACAACACTAGATCTCGTCCGAGCATACCACCAGATACCAGTGGCACCCGAAGACAGATGTAAAACTGCAGTCATCACTGTTCGAATTCACGGTGATGCCATTCGGATTGTGCAATGCCGCACAATCGTTCCAAAGATTCATGGATACAGTGCTAAGGGGCTTGTCATTCTGCCATTGCTACATCGATGACATTCTGGTAGCATCAAACACATTGGAAGAACACGATAGACACCTACGCATTATATTTGAACGACTACAGCAACACGGATTAACAATCAACGTTGAGAAATGCGTTTTTGGTCAGGAGTCAGTAACCTATTTAGGTTATGAAGTCAGCAGTAAGGGAATCGCACCATTACCCACCCGCGTCAAGACCGTCCAAGAATATCCAAAACCAGGTACAATAATGGAGCTAAGAAGATATCTAGGAATTCTAAATTTTTACCGTAGATTCATTGCCGGAGCTGCAAAAACGCACATCCCACTAAACGCATTACTGATGGGTACCAAGAAGAAAGACAAGAGGCCAGTCAAATGGACACCTGAAGCTGAAGCAGCGTTCATAGAAAGTAAAGAACAGTTAGCAAAAGCATCCCTATTGCAGTTCCCAAGCGAAGATGCGCAACTAGGATTAACAGCTGACGCATCAGATCAAGCAATCGGAGCTGTACTAGAACAGTACCATAAGAACAACTGGCACCCTTTAGGCTTCTTCTCAAGGAAGCTAGAAAAAGCACAACTTTGGTATAGTGTTTACGACAGGGAATTATTAGCAATCTACAAAAGTTTAAAGTTTTTCGGACACCTGGTAGAAGGAAGAAACCTCACGATACAAACTGACCACAAACCTCTAACTCAAGCTTTTATACAAAACTCGGAGAAAGCTTCACCTAGACAACAGAGACATTTGGAATACATCGGTCAATTTACAACCCAAATTACGCACATAGCAGGACACAACAACCAAGTTGCAGACGCGCTCTCAAGAATTGAAGAAGTGGAAATGCCCATTCTTGTTTCAACAGACGAACTCATCAGAGAACAAGCAATAGATGAGGAACTCCAGATCATCCTACAAGATACCACTTCTCCGTTTAGGCTACACAAAATCTCAGTGGACAACACAGACAAATACATATATTGCGATATGTCTGAAAACAATATACGTCCATACGTACCAGAGACGCTAAGAAGGAAAATCTTCAACGCGACTCACAGCCTAGCGCACCCCAGTGGTAGGACCACACAAAAGACAATTGCGAAGAATTTCGTATGGCCGAAAATGAATGCCCAAATCAAAGAACTGACCAGAACGTGTATCACTTGCCAAAAAAATAAAATACAACGGCATACCAAGAACGTTCCAAACAAAATAGACATACCAAAAGGACGCTTTGATCACGTCCACATAGACATTATAGGGCCACTCCCAAAGGCGCAAGGGTATTCCTATTGCCTTACGATGATCGTTAGGTTCACTAGGTGGCCAGAAGCTTCACCAATCAAAGATGCCACGGCGGACACAGTAGCAACCGCCCTATATACAACTTGGATATCCAGATTCGGATCACCTTTGACAATAACTACTGATCAGGGTACACAATTCGAATCTCAATTATTCCAAGCCCTCACGCAACTGGTTGGATGTTCAAGAACAAGAACTACATCATACCACCCAGCTGCAAATGGATTAATAGAAAGATGGCACCGATCACTAAAGACGGCAATAGCATGCCACACTGATCCAGACTGGGTAAAAATTCTACCCACGGTATTACTAGGACTCCGGACAAGTTTCAAAGAAGATATAAAAGCTACAGCAGCAGAGATGCTGTACGGAACACCTCTACGTCTTCCAGGAGAATTCTTCCTAGAAGGAGAAACACAAAACAACCCACAAATCTTCATAGAAAAATTCAGGGAACATATTAGGAAAGTCCGACCTGTGCCAACAGCACACCATATCAAACCAAGATGCTTCATTCACAAATCTTTAGCTGAATGCACACACGTCTTCGTACGAGTTGACGCAACCAGGAAACCGTTGGAACCCCCATACGAAGGACCTTTTGCAATCATCGAAAGGGTAACAGACCGAATTTTCAAGGTGGATTACAAAGGAAAACACACTAATTTAACCACGGAACGTTTAAAACCAGCATTCTTGGAAAAAATTCAAGAAAAATCAACCAGTTCACAATTACGAACGTATCAAGGACCCAAAAAAGTCACATTTACTGTATAATCATTATTGTTATGTCACCGAATCCATATTTTGTTATTGTATATATTTTGTTATTGTATATAGTTTTATATCTCGGGGGAGAGTGGTTGTGGCGTACGCCCGTACAAGCGGCACACAGCGCCACCTACAACTTAGTAACTAGCCGTTGCTACGCAAACCACTAGACTCTCTCTCAGTCTAATACCAGCCTTCCACGCGTATAGACGTACGCATAACGTGAAATAAAGTACGTTACAAGTTAGGCTAAAACCACGTGTTTCCTTATTACCGACGCGCCATCGATCCCAGTTCTCAGAGAATCAATATAAGAGAACCTAACACCAATCAATCCGCCACACGCGTCGCCATACCGTGCTCCGTGTTTTCTCGATAATTAGTGGTTAAAACAGTCGCAAGAATTACAAATTGTGTATTGAAGTGAAGTGCCATCGAAAAGGAACAGTTAGAGCCAAAAATTGTGGAAATCGGCTGGGAAAAAAACAAAGTTATAGTGAACGGAAAATTTACATCGATCGCCACGTGCTCCGGCACGCCGATCTTTGTGACCGGATTCCTCCGGGAATACTGATCGCAGATCCAAGCAGCAAACGCGGAAACTAGTTATTAGTGAAGACGATTAAAATGAGCCATCAATTGTGCGCGTAGTGTAAAAACTGTGGAAGTTTTAAATCGCGTCAATAGATCGAAAAAACACGTGCTCTCACCTCGAGCTTCGAGACGTCACCGCCGGCGTGGGGTGGCGCTCCAGTCGAGTGTCGCGCGCTCTGATTGGCCACCGAGGGCTCTAGCGAGCGGACAGAGTTTCCTATCTATACAAACGGGGTCAGTGCTGCCAACTCGAAAATTTTAACCAAAGTTGGCTGCAATTGTTACTCGCGATAGTGAAACAACACTAAGTTCCCGCTCGAGGGCCATAGTACTACTTTGCGCGCCGGATTCAAACCAATATACAGGTTTCGCGAGTGAATAATAAACAACGGACCAGCAACAATAAACAATAAGCAAACAATTAATAATAAACAATTAATAAATAAATAAATAATTAATTAATTATAAATTAAACAAAATTATTAATTAATTAAATTTTGGGGGGGGGGGCTCATTAACGTGTGTTTAAGGACGAAAACTACGAACGGTGCCAGGCTGGGCAGCCACCATGGAGGTCGATGGCGACTGGCAAGTCGCCCAAACCAGGGCTGCTAAGAAGCTTGGCGAGGCCATACAGAGGAAGAAAATGAAGAAGAGGAAAGCTGACTCAGATGTGGAAACAGAGGCCAAAAGCACACGCGAGTGCGCCCCTTCCACTGAACCCTCCCCAATTCTGATCTTGCTAACGTTCATTAGTGAACTTGCAGATAGTTTGCCCGCCGAGGACGCTAAGCACTTCAAAAGCTTAATCAAGGATGCGTTCGCCTACTCGGAGAAGCTCGATGAAGAAAACAAAGCGCTGAGGGAAAAAGTGAAGAGCAGCAGCGCGATTGAAGCAAAGATCGAGAGCCTCAGCAACGTGGTGCAGAACGTTGTCCAGACGGTAAACAACCTGAGCAGAACCGACAACCTACCGAAGGCCAGCAAATCCAAACCGGGAACTACATACGCAACCATTGCCCGCTCCGCTCCCGCTAACGCCAACGCTGTCAAAAGAACAATACAAACAAGGTACGTGGCCACAATATACCCCGCAATTAATACAGAGAATTCCAGCAGCGACAGCACGAAGGAGGTTATCATCCGCAACATAGCCCCCACCAAGGACAATATTAAAATCAGAAACGTGCGTAAAATTAAGGACAATGGAATATTAATAGAGACGGAAACCAAGGAGGACCTGGAGAAGATCCTTCGGAACAAGAAAATAGCAGAAGCCGGCCTCAAAGCAGACCTACCACCAAAGAAAAGGCCACGTACCATCATATACTCAGTGCCCAACGAAGTCAGTGAAGCGGAACTACTAGCCGCACTTCACAAGCAAAATCTGGAACATTTATCCAAAGAGGAGTTCGCACAAAGGGTAAAGGTTCTGTTCAAGACCGGGGACAGGTCTAAAGACGCCACGAACTGGGTCATCGAGGCAGCCCCGGAAACAAGAGAACTACTGATCGCAACGGGGAGGGTCTTCATCGGCTGGCACTCTTGCACCCTGAGGGAATACAACGCTGTCAGCAGGTGCTACAGGTGCCAGTCGTTCGGCCATATCGCCAAGTACTGCAAGGCCTCCATGGAGTCATGCGGTCACTGCGCCGAGGACGGACACACCCACGCGAGCTATCCGAACAAGGACAAGAGCCCCTCGTGCGTAAACTGCAAGAGGATGAGGATGCCGCACAACCACTCCTCGGAGGAATAACGACTGCCCAGCCTACTGCCACGCAATGGAGGTGCAAAAATCAAAGATCGATTATGGTAAGTAAGCCCACATTGTACAATGTCGCAGGAACCACCGGAGGCAACACTCAGCGACAAGGTAAGGCACGTATTCCCGATCTCACAATAGCGCAGATCAATGCAAATAACTGTAAGACGGCCATAGATGAGCTAAGACTGATAGTCTCGAATAAGAGACTAGATGTCTTAGCGATCCAGGAGCCGCACATACACCACAACACTAAACACCCGAACACCATGGGCATCAGCATGCAATTAATAATAGATAACAAACCGTTTTCCAATAATGCTTCCAGAAATAAAGTCAAAAGCGCCCTAGCCGTCTGTAACCCGGCGATTACGGCATTGAAGCTGGAGCACCTGTGTAACACGCACTTTGTCTGTGCGGAGCTTACTGCAGGGGATCTAAGCTTCTATGTCGTCTGCGCCTACTTCCAGTGCTCGGACCCCATCATCAGCTACATCGACCACCTGGACTTGATACTGTCCAGTCTCCGGGGCAAGAGTGTCATCGTTCTCGCGGACGTGAATGCCAAGTCGACACTGTGGCACAATGCAGACACCGACATCAGGGGAGAAGCGGTGGAAGAGCTAATCTCCCACCATAATCTAATCGTTGTCAACAGGCCTTCCAGCCTAACGACATTCGACAATAATAGAGGCAAGTCCAACATCGATGTGTCCCTGGCCGCCGGTCCGCTGGCGAGCAGGATGCATCGATGGAGGATCCACGAAAATCAGACAGTGAGCGACCACAATTTAATTACTATGACGATCAAAAATTCCACAGCCTGGGCTCCCAGTATCGTATCGAACAGGTTCAACCTGAAAAGAGCGAACTGGGAGAAATTCGAAAGAGTCCTCGCCTCTGAGTCCCGGCATACCCAGGAATCCACTGCACTGTGCGACGGTGACGCCGACCGGCAGGCTGTGGAGACCGAGACCATGATAACTCGAGCCTGCGAGGAGGCAATCCCCAGGAAAACCCGCTTCGCTAAGTCGGTTCCCTGGTGGACTGCGGAGCTCGATGGTATGAAGAAAAAGGTGCGGAGGCTCAGGAGGCAGTGCCAGCAATCCAGAAACACTACACAGCCAGAGCAGCTCACAACACTATACAGACAAACAAGAAACAAATATCACGCAATCGTTAGAAAGGCGAAACTCCTCAGCTGGCACTCGTTTGTGTCGGCTGAGGGGAACAAGGACCCCTGGGGACTAGTATACAAACTACAAACCAGGAAGGTCCACGCCGCTAAGGCATGCAACAACATCGCTGACAACAACACACACATACTCACATGGCACGACACCGCTGCACTGCTTCTGCGCAGCCTCGTTCCAGATGATGAGACGAGCACTGAGACGCAGCGGCACAGGCGACTTCGGTCTAACATCAGAGAACCGCCCAACACCACCGACACCACACAATTCACCACACTTGAGATCGATGCCGCCATCCGGAAACTGAAAAGGGGGAAGGCGCCAGGCATTGACGCAATGGAACCCGAAATAGTACAAAGGGCCTGGCCCATACTACACGCGGAAATCACCCAACTGTACAACACGTGTCTCTCCTCGGCAACATTTCCAGTAAGAGAAGGTGTTCTGCGCACTGAGGGGGGAGAGACTTTTAGTTTCGACAGACGCTAACGCGCAATCCTCACTCTGGAGCCCTCGAGGCACAGACGAGAAAGGAGCTCAATTCGAGACTCTGATAGCGGCGTTTAGCATGGACGTTGTGAACGACGCAGCTCAACCACCTACCTTCTGGACGCCAACCGGGTCGTCATACATCGACGTAACCCTGGCGTCGCCTTCCATGTCTCCGTTCATCAGGAGCTGGAACGTAAGGTGTGCGTGGACGACCAGCGACCACAACGCCGTTGACATTAGGTTGCGGGCACCCAGAGCCGCGACGGGGAATCGCGGAGTCGCGAACTCTCGGTTCGACACTCGTCGAGCCGTCTGAGAGCGATTCTCCGAGACCCTGTCCGATCTTTCACGATCGAGGCTCGAAGTCCTGAGCCTGGAGTCAGCGGAGGAAACCATAGGAATGGCAGAAACGCTCACAGACATCATCAAGGATGCCTGCACCGCGTCGATGCCGAGAAAGCGTAGATTTAGAAAGTCCAATCCGTGGTGGACGAAAGAGCTGACGGGCATGAAGAAGGCTGTCTACCGAAAGAGGCGTGCCTTCCAGAAGGAAAGAAATGAGTCCTCACGCCTCCTAAAACTGCTGGAGTACCGCACTTCGTTGCGGAACTACAGCACGGAGGTGAAATGGGCGAAATTCGAGAGTTGGCGAAACTTTGTGTCGTCGTACGGGAACACGGAGCCTTGGGGCATCGTGTACAAGCTGCAAGCGAACAAGCTCCGTGTCGAGAGGGTGCTCAGCACCCTCCGGCGAGCTAACGACAACACCATGAGCGCGGTAGAGACAGCCAACACCCTTCTGGAAGCACACGTCCCGGACGACCGGACAGAAGACGACACGCCCGCGCAGCAAGAAGTTAGAGAGAACGTGCGAATCGCGCCAAACACCGCGGACGCCTCTCCGTTTTCACCGGACGAGGTCGTGGATGCGATTCGCACTTTCGGAAACGATAAGGCACCAGGGCCGGACCTTATCGAGGTCCGAGCGCTGAAGGCCGCCGCGAAAGTAGTGTTAGGACAGTTAGTTCGCCTTTTCAACGGGTGCCTTCGCTGGGGCGTCTTTCCCCCACCTGGAAGGAGGGCTCCCTCAGAGTGCTCCTGAAGGGAGAGGGCAAGGACGTGAAGGACCTGAAGTCCTACCGACCGATCTGTCTCCTCTCCATCGTAGGGAATACCTTCGAGAAGCTCCTTAAGAGCCTACTCGAACAGACGGCGATGGCAACGGGACGCATCTCCAGCAGACAGTACGGCTTCATGCGCGGAAAGTCGACTGAAGATGCAATTGTCGAGCTGCGCCGCATGGTTGATGCCATGGAGCATCGGCATGTGATAGCGCTGCTATTCGACATTTCCGGAGCCTTCGACAACGTCTGGTGGCCCTTAGTTTTGAAGAGTCTTAGGGGCCGAGACTGCCCGCGCAACGTCTTCGAAGTGGTCTCCAACTACTTCGAGGACCGCAAAGTCAGTCTCACCGTCGGGACGGAAAGAGTTTCCAAGCGCGCGACGAGGGGGTGCCCACAAGGCTCCGTCCTTGGCCCGGCGTGCTGGAACCTGATGTTCGACGATCTCCTGAGGTCTCTCGAGGCCTCAGTCGAGAATAGATTCGCCGCCTACGCGGACGACCTCATCGTCCTCGTGGGCGGAAACTGCCGTAGAGACCTAGAGATCGAAGGTCAACGAGTTGTTGACCTGATCCTAGGTTGGTGCAGATCAGCAAAGTTAGAGATCTCCGAAAACAAATCCGAGGCGATTGTCCTGCGCAACGGATATATCGAGAGAGATAGGATAGGCCGGCGGGGAGGATCGCGCCCAGATCGAAAACGAACGGCAGTCCGCGCTTCAAAGCTAGACCACCGACCATTCGGATCGGAAATAAGCCCTTAAGATTCAAACCCTTCGTCAAGTACCTCGGCGTCCACTTTGATAGGGGCATGGGTGTTCGAACCCACTGCAACTATATAAGTGACAAGGTCGGCTCGCTCTTCGCGAAGCTGGGTAGAATGGTAAGGCGTGAATGGGGGCTCCGCTTCGGGGCGCTCTCCGCCGTGTACCGTGGTTTTTTCATCCCGGTGGCAACGTACGCTGCCGCCGGGTGGGCCGACCGGTGCACGGAGGGGGAGCTCAGGGTGCTGAGAGCTGCACAGCGCCGTGCTCTCATCGCGATGACCGGTGCATACCGCCGGTAATCGTGGGACAGCATGTGCCTGGTGGCCGGTGCTACACCCATTGACGTCAAGCTCAGGCAAACCAAAGCCTTGTACGAGACGCGTAAAGGTAAAGACGCCAGACTAGGTAGCATCGTCGTTCCGGCGGGGGCCGACGATGCAAAACATAGGTTAGCGGTCGAGGCGTACAAGGTGTGGCAATTCATGTGGAATTCTTCCCACAAGAGCCGCACCACCTACGCCTTCTTCAAAAACATAGAGGAGAGAGTGGCGGCCAAGTGGACGAAACCGAACCACTACACCACGCAAGTCCTCACCGGCCACGAAAACTTCCGGTCGCGCCTACGCGCGTACGGAGTTTCCGACGGTGAGGGATGCGCGTGTGGTCACGGATCGGACACGGTCAATCACTTCCTCCTCGACTGTCCTAATTTCGAACCGCAGAGAGAAGCCCTCCGCGAGGTAGTACCAGCCGGAGACTGGAAATGGCCGGAAGCGGCACAACACTTCGTGTCGTCTCCAGAGGCATTCCAGGTCTTCTCCGACTTCTGTAGGGAAGCCCTTTGGCTAAAGGGCTTCATGTAGGCAATCCCAGACACCTGTACTCCCCAGGACCCGGAAGGGGACGACTCACGTCCCCATCAACAACCCCACAAACTCCTATCCATCCCTCCCAACTCCCATCCTTCCTCCTAGGTCTTCGCTTAGTGCACGCGAGGCGTCGCGTCACGAGTTCGCCTCCCCGTGGTTCCCCGTGGGCGCTAGTGAAAGGAGGGTAAAACCAGAATTTCGCTAGCGGCTAAAGAACTCGTCCATTGCAAACGGCTCAATGGCATGTGCGGATTTTTCCTTGGCCCCTCTCCTTGACAGTGGTTGGACTGGGGGTAGATGGCAGCTTAGCTGTGTATGCCCGTAAGGGCGAGGTAACATATCCGCGTCACCCTCGCGGTGACCGGATTCACACTAGATGCCCGTTCTGCAATTGGTGTACCTTTGGTGGTGATATGATGTTGTACGCCGTGTTTTTGGTACGCTTTGGAGTTCTGCCTTGTGATTGAACTAAATTCTTTTAGCAGTGTTGAAAAACTGTTAGTCTTACCTATTGTAGTCACTGTTGGTTGAGTCGAATTTGTGACTTTTCCAACTGAAAATAGGTGTGTTTGACTATCAATCAGTCGTTTATTTTTTATGTCGACCAGGAGGCTGTAGTGACCTATAAAATCTGCTCCTAGGATGGCTTTGGATGTATCAGCAACGATGAATCTCCATGAGAACTGTCTCCGAAGACTCAAGTTCACAGAGAGCAGCTGTTCACCATACGTGTTTATGGGTGTTCCATTTGCTGCATACAGTTTAACATCGTTGTCTATTCTTCTTTTGCAGTGCAGAGACTTTGGTATGCATGATACGTCGGCTCCTGTATCTACCAAATATCTCTTGCCTGTTTGTTTGTCGCTTATGATTAGGCGGTTTTTTACGTTAGTACCATCCTGCAACGCCTCAATACGGGATAGTGGGTTTAGTTTCCCTGACTCTTCCTTTTATCGGGTCCTTTCCATTGGCAGGGTTGTCTGCATTTCCACGAGTTCTCGCCGAACTTCCCGTGGAAATAGCATAGTCCGTCGTCTCTAGTTCGACTCCTTGATTTCGAACTATATCTTCGGATTTTGTTGCATTCCGGTCGTCGTCCTCTGTGGGTGTCGCGGACTAATGCTTCGAGTTGAGCTATTCGCTTGGTAAGCTCAGCTATTTCCAAGCTTGGACCGGGGTCACGTGGTCGGGCTTCCTCCTTAACGTGGGGCGCAATGGCCGCTAGCTCGTATTGCGACGATCTTTCGATCGTTTTGTCGGCGAGCAGAGCTAATTTTTCCGTTGAGACTCCTTCGATCACGGACAGGACCTCTTGTACTCGGGCAGGGTCATTTCTCGCAGTAGTTCCGATGGTCTTTTGTTCTGTAGATCTATTCCCAACAGCAGCTGCCTCAATTGCGTCTCTTCGGACGCTGCTAAACGCGAGATGAGAGCCTCTTTTACCTGAATATACGAGTCGTCCGTCGGAGGTGCAGCTATAACGTCGGCAACCACTTTCATTGATGCGGTATCTAGGTGCCTGATTGCCGCAGCGCATTTTACCGCGTCTGATTTTACTGTATAGGCCGCGAATTCACATTCGAGCATGGCAAACCATAGCTTGGGTTCTTCCCGCCAAAAAATAGGAAGCGTCGCGTTCCTGAACTCACCGCGATTTCCATTTTTCCTTCTTCGTCGGCCATCTTAATTTCCCGGGTTTCGGCACCAATTAATATGTGGCGGATTGATTGGTGTTAGGTTCTCTTATATTGATTCTCTGAGAACTGGGATCGATGGCGCGTCGGTAATAAGGAAACACGTGGTTTTAGCCTAACTTGTAACGTACTTTATTTCACGTTATGCGTACGTCTATACGCGTGGGAGACTGGTATTAGACTGAGAGAGAGTCTAGTGGTTTGCGTAGCAACAGCTAGTTACTAAGTTGTAGGTGGCGCTGTGTGCCGCTTGTACGGGCGTACGCCACACGCGTCCTCTCCATGCGACACCTAGCGGCAGAGCCCAGTAGATAGGGACAGTAGGGAATCTCGTTAATCCATTCATGCGCGTCACTAATTAGATGACGAGGCATTTGGCTAAAAAAAAAAAATTTATTCCTTTATTACTTGAAAATCGTACAATCATATAACAAGGGAATACTTATACCTTATGAGGTAGCACAATATTCAGGGGGACCTTACAATTTCTAACCCACCCCCACGCGCCTAACCGTTGTAATCCTGGAGTACATGTTGAAGGCGGCCAATGTTCCCATGATGGCCCTGCTTGAGAGAACCTTGAGTTCCTTCTTCCGTATGATACCCAAGTTGAGTAACCCCTGAGCGGACTTAGGACTCCATACTCCCCTCCACGAGATCGTAATGGACAGGTGGCGTACGTCAGAGCTCTGTTCCTTTTGTTTGATTCCAGCTGTGAGGCTAGTGTTGTCGGAATAATAGTGGATCTTTCTCTGATGCGCCCCGTCCAGGTCTGTTTGTTCGCTGACCACTTGTGCGTCTAAGACCAGCGTCGTTCTACCCATTGTCGCGACCAAGTCCGGTTTCCGTATACCTTCGTCCGTAAGGTATGTCGGTTCCGTTTGGACTTGGTAACCTTGATGTCGGAGGTTCTTGGCTGTGTAGGCAACAATGGCATCGTGCCTGCGAATACGCATCCCGTGCGTACGATGGCAGTGTTGAACGACGTGGTTTAGCGTTTCAAGTGCGGAGCATCCTGCTCTGCAGTAGCGGTCAGCTTGCCTCCCTCTTGTTGTCCTGGATCGTGTGGGGAGTGCTGCTATCCTGGTTCTCGTGAAGTTGATGAAGTCCTTGCCCGTCAGGAGTCGGGTACCATCTCCAATCCACGCGTGTTGTTGTGGAGTTTCCCTTTAACCTATCAGCCCACGTCCGTCGATGGAAGAGTGCAGTCGTTTCCTCCAGAGGTCCCCAATGTGAGCCGATTCCGTTATCACCGCGTCGCCGTCCTTGAGTCGTCGTAGGCACTTAGTGATTTCGTTGTCCAGGAAGGCGTCCGTTGGATCGTTTCGGAATTGGTCATGGCCTTGCCGAAGCCCTCGCAATCTTCCCAGTCTCAACACAGGTGCCAACCATCGTAGGGAGGGGATGCCGAGTCCTCCGTCCCTGATGTCCGCGTGTATGTATGCGGTTGGCACGTCGTGTGGGAGATTTAGCCACTTGCGCACGGACGCTCGGATCATCATGTCGACTTTCCTGAGTGTCCCTATCGTTATATCCCCGAGTGCTAGGTGGTAGTACACCCGGGGTATAAGATCTGTGCGCAATGCGTACAGTCTTTGTTGTGGCTTGAGGGGCGCTTTGGCAAGGCAGGCCAGTCCTGGTCCGATCACTTCGTGCGGCCGACATCGTGCTCTGCCCTGGGCGGTGAATTTGATCCCCAGGTATTTCAGTTCTTCCCCTCGCTTCAAAGTCCGAAGTTGCTGTTGGTCGTGGTAGAACTTGGTATCGACATCAACTGCTGTCTTCTTAATGTGGCCATTGGCTTTAATGCCAATGGTCAGACATTTCCCTGGATTGATGTCCATCCCACATTGTCGAAGAAAGGATCCAGTTGTGTCGACCAAGTTCTGCAATCCTCGGGGCGTTTCGGCGAAGAGAATGATGTCGTCTGCGAAGGCGGCTGCGTTGATACACTCACCTCCTATCCTACAGCCTATGTCCGGGGACAGTCTCTGTAGGAGGAGGTGGGTGACCATGTTGAATATAGTTGGCGAGAGTGGATCACCTTGTTTGACTCCCCTACCAGGTGTTATGGGGGAGGATTTCCAACTCTCGCCTTCCAGTGTCGTGGTGCCGTCGTTGTATGTTGCGGTGATGTACTCGGTCATTTCATTGGGGACTCCCATGGTTTCCATGACTGATGATAGAGCGGCGTGCGATATTGAATCGAAGGCCTTCCGGACGTCGATCGAAGCCAGGTACAAGTTCTTCGCGGAGGAGGACTCGGCGCAGCATACACTGGAGGTATGCCCCGCCTTTTCAGTGCTGCGCCGAGTCCTAAGACGGGAAGTTGGTCGCGACCTCGCTCTCTCCAGCTTAGTTGGGGCCATGCTGGAGAGCCCAAGAAAATGGGCGGCAGCCATCACCTTCTGCGAAGAGGTGATGCTGCAGAAGGAGGCTGCCGAGCGGGGTCGCCGTGAGCGGGGGGTGCGGCGTGTGCGCCCACGCCTAGAGCCCCCCCCCCGAGCAGATGAGAATAGGCGGGCGGCGGGTGTACCAGATTACTGGTTTAATTGCCCGCCGCCCGCCGCCCCCCCCAACTGAAGCTGTCCTCCCCATATTGGGAGGACGAGGCGGTGTGGGGTGCGGTCCCCCGCACCGCCGAAGTAAGATGATTCATGGGGGGAGTATAAATCTCCCCCCCCGGGACGCGGCCGGCCACCGCCATTCCATCCTGGTGGCCGGCCAGGCGAGGGGGAGCCGCGGTTGTGTTCTGTAAGAGTTCCCGTGGCTCCCCCGTTACTCGCCAGCGCCCTAGGCCGCCGTGGGGGTTTTAGCGGGTCAAAACCCGCACTACCCCCGCCCCGCCCCTCGGGCGGGACGGGGGTGTCTGACCAGCAGATTTCCCCCACGTTAAACAAAAAAAAAAAAAAAGGTACAAGTTCTTGAAACTTCGGTGGTGGTGTTTCAAGATCGCGTCGAGGAGAAAGGTGTTGTCGTTGCACCCGTCCGTATTCCTGAATGCCCTCTGGCGTTCATCAATGTTGATGGCTTTTGCCAGTCGGGCGGCCAGAATACGGTGGAGGCATCTGACCAATACGGACGGGATGGTGATCGGCCTGAAGTCGGCTGGCTCCGTGGCTGCATCGTTCTTGGGGAGGAATATCGTCCTTGCCTTGTTCAGGTGTTTAGGCAATTTGCGGCACATCATTATGATGTTAAAGATTCTCACGAGGACGCCTGGCGGTGTGGCCCTCAGCTGCCGCGCGGTTACTTGGTCGGGGCCCGCTGAGGTGCCCATCGATGGTAGGGCGTCCCTGATGTCCGCTTCCGTGATTGGAATCCATACTGACGTGGCAGTTGTTGGTGGCACTTCAACTGCGGGGGATGCTCCTGATTTTTGCCGCATCACCTCCGTCCAGTATGGTTCCATTATTTGTTGCCCTGGTACTCTGGTAGACGATATTCCTTCCAAGATGTCCCTTATACACCTTGCCCTGTTCTTTTTCCAGCGCACTTGTGTTAGAGCGTAGTTATGACGCCTCTGTTGGCGTCTAGTGCGCTTGGGCGGGGTGTTTCTGTCCCGTCGGGAGCGGTTCCCGGTATTCGGAAGGGGGTAGATCCGATGCAGGTATAGAGCCAGCGACTCCAATGTGTCGTCCTTCCTTCTCGTGGCTGCTTCTTCGACAATCCTTTGGAGTTCTTCTTTACAATACTCGCTGCCGCTGATGGTGGGGAGATTCAATAGATGCTCCAGTAGAGGGTCCCGTGCTTGCTGTTGTGTTGCAGGTGGATGTGCCACCTGGTTTGGAGGCTAGGGCGTAGGTTCCTCGTTGTATTCCTCCAGGAATTGGTGAACGAGGTCTTTGTAGGCGGTTGTTCGCCTATGTCCTTTAATGGATTCAACCGTTCTGTTGCGGAATATTTTCACCAATTCCTGGTTGAGGAATCTCGCTTCAGCCTTCGTAAGCCGGGCCTCCTCTCTGGCTAACAATCTCGTCTCCTCCGTTGTCCATCGGATCTTGGTCTGTGTGGGCAGTTCTTGGTCCGTGACCTCGGGATGGGCCCTCCTTCGATGCACTCCTAGACCTCTTCTGGTGGTGAAGGTCCTACTATCACATGAGTCGCATGGGTGTGTGTTGTACGCTGCTTGGTTCCTCTGCTGCGCCGGGGGTGAACCGCCAGTGGGCGGTCCACTATTGTCATCCGAGGCTAATCTATTATTTAGTGGGCCGGCTGGAGATTCGGGTCGACTGGGCTGGCAACCCTGAAGACCCTTGGCGCCGACCCCCCCTTTTACTCCAGTCTTCCGTCAGTAGAAGGTGGAGCGGTGAGCTCCCGTGAGGGCGAGGGAACCGACTTGGAAAAACACCCGAGAAAATTCGGAGAAACCCCGGAAAATTCCACGAGTGGTTTTCCCGTAATCTAGAGCCAGGGGGGGCATCGTCACACCACAAGAAAATCGGGGTCGGGGGGGTTACCCCCCGCCGGGTCTTGAACCGGGGATCTCTGTGGTATGAGTCCGACGCCCTAGCTACTAGACCACTTACTCACCTTAAGGTGAGTTTGCTATTGACTTTTGTGATTTAAGGTACCTTTATTAAAGGCACCTTAAGCCACTTTTGTCCGTCAATCTCTTGTCGTTCCTTGTTGCTGTTGATGCGGGCAACCTGAGCGACAAGATCGGCGGTGTGGTTTTACTAGTAAAGGATGGACTATAACAATGGAGTCCATCCCCTGCACCTACGCATCCTCCTGGCGTCCGACTGGTTGCTTTGGCTGCGCTCCTTGTCCCGATCTTGCTACCTGAACCCCCGTGCCCCGCAATTGCGGGCCTGGGCTTCTGCAAGGCGAAGTTTGGTTAGGAGAGCAAAGGGAGAAGGAGCGTTTCGTCCAGACCCCGCTAGAGGACTCGTCAGTAAGGCGATCTAGCGGGGCCCTGCCTTAGACGCGGACGGAGATTCAGCGAGGGAAGATTATGTTGACGGACAGTTGGAAGACCAGGGAGATGGGAAGCACTCGAAGTGCGTTACCGCTCGATACACCGAATCACTACTCACGGGGGCTACCGCAATTAGTAACTCGCACCCATCGAACCGTAGTTGCAGTTACCTAGTAAGACCCAGTTACCTAGTAAGACCCAGAGTAAGAGAGTCATAGTTACTCCCGCCGTTTACCCGCGCTTTTTTGAATTTCTTCACGTTGACATTCAGAGCACTGGGCAGAAATCACATTGCGTCAACACCCGTGGGGGCCATCGCAATGCTTTGTTTTAATTAGACAGTCGGATTCCCCTAGTCCGTGCCAGTTCTGAGCTGAGCGTTGAATGGCGGCCGAAGAGGACGACCGCACCGATGGGAAACGCCACGGAAGCCTCGCAGCAAGGAAGATCCGCGGGAGGCCAAGGCACGGGACCGAGCTCGGATCCCAGCCACGAGAGCCGTTCACCTCGCCCAGGCCCGGCACGTCAGCCAGACCCGCTTCCCGACCAAGCCCGACACGCCCCGCTCCTCAGAGCCAATCCTTATCCCGAAGTTACGGATCCAATTTGCCGACTTCCCTTACCTACATTAATCTATCGACTAGAGGCTCTTTACCTTGGAGACCTGCTGCGGATATGGGTACGAACCGGCGCGACACCTCCACGTGGCCCTCTCCTGGATTTTCAAGGTCCGAGGGGATGATCCGGACACCGCCGCAACTGCGGTGCTCTTCGCGTTCCAAACCCTATCTCCCTGCTAGAGGTTTCCAGGGAACTCGAACGCTTATACAGAAAAGAAAACTCTCCCCGGATCTCCCGACGGCGTCTCCAGGTCATTTTGGGTTACCCCGACGAACACTCTTACGAGGGCCCGAATGGTATGCGGTTCCGCTGCCGGGTTCCGGAATAGAAACCGGATTCCCTTTCGCCCAATGGGTGTTTTTTGTGCATGTATATAATAACAAAATATGCTGCGATTTATATAATAATAAAAAAAATAATAAAATAGCTGCGTTTTTTTTTACAAGTGTTTAACGTCTTAGGACACCTCATCTACATAGGATTTCTCTTAGGGCTTAGGATCGACTGACTCGTGTGCAACGGCTGTTCACACGAAACCCTTCTCCACGTCAGTCCTCCAGGGCCTCGCTGGAGTATTTGCTACTACCACCAAGATCTGCGCCGACGGCGGCTCCAGGCAGGCTCACGCCCAGACCCTTCTGCGCACACCGTCGCGACCCTCCTACTCGTCAGAGCTTCATAGAGGACAATAAATTGCCCCGCTTCACACATACCACTGACGGTGGAGTATAGGCGCGACGCTTCAGCGCCATCCATTTTCAGGGCTAGTTGCTTCGGCAGGTGAGTTGTTACACACTCCTTAGCGGATTCCGACTTCCATGGCCACCGTCCTGCTGTCTTAAGCAACCAACGCCTTTCATGGTATCCCATAAGCGTCGACTTAGGCGCCTTAACTCTACGTTTGGTTCATCCCACAGCGCCAGTTCTGCTTACCAAAAATGGCCCACTTGGCACTCTGATCCACATTTTTATCTCTCTATATAATGCCATCGTAATAATAATAATATAATAAAAAAAAAATTTTCTCTCTTGGCTTCATAATTCAAGCAAGCCAAAGTTCTCACCCATTTAAAGTTTGAGAATAAGTTGAGGTCGTTTCGGCCCCAAGGCCTCTAATCATTCGCTTTACCAGATGAGACTCGCAAACGTCCATTGAAAAGAACGAGCGAGTGCCAGCTATCCTGAGGGAAACTTCGGAGGGAACCAGCTACTAGATGGTTCGATTAGTCTTTCGCCCCTATACCCAGTTCCGACGATCGATTTGCACGTCAGAATCGCTACGGACCTCCATCAGGGTTTCCCCTGACTTCGTCCTGACCAGGCATAGTTCACCATCTTTCGGGTCCCAACGTGTACGCTCTGGGTGCGCCTCTTCTCGCTATGACAACGAGACGCCCCGGGAGTGCGAGGCCGCATCGTGACGCGGCCCATCCTCCCTCGGTCGACGCAAAGGTCAACTTTCACTTTCATTATGCCTTTAGGTTTAATCGAGTCCCAATGACTCGCGCACATGTTAGACTCCTTGGTCCGTGTTTCAAGACGGGTCCTGAAAGTACCCAAAGCAGTAGCGTCGCTGACCGGTAATGTTGTTCAAAAAAGGTTGGCCAGTTCGAGGACACCGCCTGCCAACAGCTGGCTAGGCCCGGAGGCGGCACCAGGTCCGTACCATCCGGGTAATTTACTAACCGAGCTTGCGGCGGGCCTGAACGCAAATACATTCGAAAATGGAGCAAGTTGCGGCCCAATACCGTAAAATAGTGTACCGTCACGCAGCCGGCCGGGCGATCGAGCGTCTGTCGTGTACGCGCGAAGACGACGCCGACAGTCAACAACTCGTGCCGTAGACCGACACGCAACGGGTCGCGACGTTCTACAAGGGGAGAAGTGCACGACTACGTTGCCGGAACATTTGCCGAAGACGGTGTGCCCTCGCATTGGCATCCACGAAGGGAACCATTCGGGGTATCGCACGCCAACGGAAGCCGAGCCTCGTTATCGATGAATCTCCCCATTCGATCTTTTGGGTTTCTCAGGTTTACCCCTGAACGGTTTCACGTACTCTTGAACTCTCTCTTCAAAGTTCTTTTCAACTTTCCCTCACGGTACTTGTTCGCTATCGGTCTCGTGGTCATATTTAGCCTTAGATGGAGTTTACCACCCACTTAGGGCTGCACTCTCAAGCAACCCGACTCTAAGGAGAGGTCCTCCCGAAACGCGTACCGGTCGCTACGGGCCTGGCACCCTCTATGGATAAATGGCCCCATTCAAGATGGACTTGGACGCGGTTGCGACGTTACGGGATAAATTGACCCTCCTGAACACTACATTTCCCAACGGCGGAACTCCGCGGGATTCAGTGCTGGGCTAATTCCTGTTCGCTCGCCGCTACTAAGGAAATCCTGGTTAGTTTCTTTTCCTCCGCTTAGTAATATGCTTAAATTCAGCGGGTAATCTCGCCTACTCTGAGGTCGTCGGAACGTGAAAAAAAAATTTTTCAGAGCTTCCCCCCCCGAAAGCATTTTGCGAAACGTGTACAGAGCAACACAAAAAAAAAAAATAAAAAAAACACAAAAAACCCTTAAAGCAAAAAAAACCGTTTATCGCGCCTCACCAATATATCTTTTATAAAATTCGATATCCTCTCCAAATATAGATCTTCGAAACACTCGCAAGACGATTACAATCGGTATAACTTTAACGTCCGTCCGAAAAGTACTTTCGGGGACTAGACGACCGATTGATCTCGTGCGGTTTCGCTATTCGATCATTTGAAGAGAACAAAAAGATATATGGGGCGACCGACAAACGGTTTTCCGTAGAACCAGACTCGCGATTGCGTTGACACACACATCATAGCCACACCAATAGAAGAGTTTTAGGACGGTAACCCGGGTGGGGTGTTCTTTACTCAGAATATGTGCAACATCGGATCTATATAGCCATCGATACAATTCGTACACAAATGTGTCGTACGAAGAGAGAGACTTTTTTTCCTCTGGCAACATAACGGTAAGAGACATCCTTCCACACTCATAGGTTCCACTCCCTGGGGCTATGATATATATATACATATAAATTCAAATTCGAAGCAACGGTCACAATTCTACTCTATATTTTTGCGGGTTATGTGTTCTTTCGTTCAATTTCTTTCATGCGTTCGTTCGATCTCTGTACACAGTCTTCACATAGGACAGACTCGTGTAGTACGCTTTCGTGGGTTAAACCCATCTCGTTTCATTTCAGGTGACGTCGGGAGCGCGTTGAAAATGTACCAGTGAAATCTCGATAGTTCTACGGATACGAATCGTCCCGAAAAAGATTTTGTCACCGCTTCGAAGCGGTGTTTCAGACGGGCGGACGTATATAAAACATATACGACACACGACACCGCCTTCCACACTCACGCTAGTTCGAACACGATTTCCATCTCTCTCGAAGACTGTTAGACGTACGTAAAATTTCTCAATATCCATAGGACCGCGACAAACGCCGACGAAGCGCCCATCATTCGCTCGTACGTATATAGGCAACAAGTGCCATCAACGCAAGCAGTTTATAAGTACGTAAACGACCCTCAGCCAGGCGTGGTCCAGGAATTGTATCCGTGGACCGCAATGTGCGTTCGAAATGTCGATGTTCATGTGTCCTGCAGTTCACACGTTGACGCGCAATTAGCTGCGTTCTTCATCGACCCACGAGCCAAGTGATCCACCGTTCAGGGTAATTTTTCCCTTTTATTCTCTCATATATAATATAATGTGTATTTGCTATCCACCACATTTTTGTGTTATATTTCGGAACAAGCCGATACCCGAAGAGCTCCAACCAGCGCGCGAAGGAGATTCGGGAGTCGTCGTACGACGACATAATTGTCCCTTAAAGAACGAGATATTTCCGTCGAAACCATATATATATATGTACGAGCAAATCCAAAACCACTGTTTTCTTGCAAGTTCGACGGTC